>NW_003852635.1:1811891-1837991 GCF_000181295.1 Otolemur garnettii | reverse complement strand
TTTTTTTTTTTTTTTTTTTGCAGTTTTTGGCCAGGGCTGAGTTTGAAACTGCCACCTCTGGCATATGGGGCCAGTGCCCTACTCCTGTGAGAAACAGGTGCTGCCCTGATAGACATACTTTTATCTGACAATGTGAATGTTACTTTTTCTGCATTATTATTATTATCATTCAATATTTCGTTGCAGCAATCATCTGATTACCTTCTGAATGTATTTGTCTTCGTTCATTCTTTGTGAGATTTTTGTTTCTAGTCCTTATCTTAAACATTGTTATTGGTATTAAATTTTAAGCCTTTTTAATTTTGTGAAGGCAAAAAGTGGAAAGCAAATAAACACATGTACATGTACAGGGAAAATTTTTTTAAAAATTTTCTTTTCCTCTGAGTAGATACCTGGTCATGAGATTGCAGAATCAAACAGCAGATCTACTTTTAGTTCTCCGAGAAATATCCTGGTATATATAGAGGTTGTACAAATTTATATCAATAAAATAAAAGTGTTCCCTATTAATTCTACCTACTCCACTATTTTTTTTAACTTCTCCTTTTTTTTTCTTTTTTCTTTTTTTTAAGACAAGAGTCTCACTTGTTGCACTTGGTAGACTGCCATGGTATCACAGCTCACAGCAACCTCAAACTCTTGGGCTCAAGTGATTCTCTTGCCTCAGCCTCCCAAGGAGCTGGGACTACAGGTGCTGCCACAAAGCCCAGCTATTTGGACATGTGGTCTCACCCTGGCTCAGACTGGTCTCAAACATGTGAGCTCAAGCAATCCACCTGTCTCAGCCTCCCAGAGTGCTAGGATTACAGGCATTAGCCACCGCACCTGGCCGTGACTTCTTAATAATGGCCACTCCCACAGGGGTAAGGTAGCATCTCATTGTGGTTTAGCCTCATACTTGTGCCATCACAGTAAGTGATTCAAGGCTTGACCATTCCATTCAACTATCCTCAATCAACTGCCCAGACACTTGGCAGCTCTCTTCTCTCGAGCTCAGCTTAGTTATTGACAAGAACCTAAGAACATAGCCACACAGGTGTCTGAAGTAGGACTGGGCCACCGGGCCAGTCCTATGAGAACAGTGCAACCCCATCTTTGGTGGTTATATAGATATTTTTCAGTTACAATCCTGTTCAATTTGTGATAGTGAAACCGACTTTCTATGTTTAATGCTGCTCTTAGGTCTTCTATTTCTAGGTATCTCAGACCAGTTACTCTCCTGAGTCTTGCCTGCCACATTACCTTTGCTTCCTGTGTGCTTAATGTTTTTCACAGTAAGGTTTTAGCAGCCTTCTCTCTACTCTTATTATCCTTCCTATTCCTTTCCTGTCCTCGTCATTCCTTTTCCTTCCTATTTATGTATTTATTCATTTATTTGAAAGAAGGATATTTACCACTCAACTCATGACAAAACTGCTGTTATATAGTATGAAAAACCAAAAATGACAATATGACTTGGAGATAGAAAACACAGTGCACACACATATAGTCATCCCAGTGGTTACTGTTTCACTAATGGTGCATGTTGTTATTTTTCTTGCAACTTATTTTGTAGCACAAACATTTTCCATGCATTTTATTGTGTTTCATAATGACTGAATGAGTGGGAAAGGGGAAAGTAGAGAGAAACAGACAGAGAGGGAGAGACTCTTTTTGTATGGTTCCTTTCTCTGTTGAGAAGTCATAGATCCTTTTATAAAAGGTAAGCATTTTTCCTCCCAGAGGGAAAAAACTGGTTTTAAAAGTAATAATATCTTTTTTTCTTGTCTGAGACTACTGTGAGCTATGACACTATGCCACTCTATCTGGGGTGACAGAGTGAGACTCAGTTTAAGAAAAAAAAAAGGAATAATATCACCAAATTTTCTGTTCTATGGGAAAACATGATTGACTATTGGAGTGCTAAAGTAAGAAAGATTGAAGAGAGAAGAGTACAACAAATTTTGTGGTTATCTGTACCTCTAACTTTCTAAGAGTTCCATTTTTTTTTCTCTTTCCTAAATTTGAAGTGGAGAATAAAAGTAGTTTCCTAAGATTGTAAATCCCAAAATGTTTAATATTTTAAATGTGAAAAGTGTTTGGTTCAGTTCTCCAATAAATGTATTTCTTAATGTCTTAAAATACCTTCTGGAGACACCAGACTTTAAATTATTTTAAAATCTGAACACTAGTATAACACCAAGAGAAAGAAAACTATGTCTGCAGTCCTACTTGCCTGCCTTTATGAATATGTAAATGTGTCATTGTGAAATCGCTCTTTTCAATCATTTTAGGCAGATCAGAGCTCCACTGTCAGCTGCTCAAACTTTTGACTTTTGTAGGTTGTATATTTGGCTTGTAATATCTTACAATTCCAGCTGATCCCCCCTCCAAAAAAAGGAGCTCCCTATAAAAAATTGTCCCTAAATTTGTATTCACTGAAATAATTTACCACCAAATTAAAAAAAAAAAAAACATATTATTATTTTCCTGAGGAAGGAAAGCACTTGGAGGGCTTCATGACTTTTTGAAGACTTAGAGATATTGTAAAGGAAAATCGAATTTTTTCTACTTACAGAAAAACTATGCAAACCAGATATATAAGTAGAAAAACAAAACATATTGTACCACTACATCATTCAGTAAACTTTTGGTTACAAAACACTCATTCAACCTAGATTATGCCATAAGTGTGAACTCATTGGTCTATATACTGTGAAGGCTAAACAGTGGTGCTGATTTCATGTAAGGATGAATCCCACATTCAAATATGTCACTAGCAATCTGTGTCATTCTCTACTTCTCTTGTTTCCGATTTCTTTTTCAGATATATGATTTTCATCATTATAGATGTGGCTCCTAGAAGCTCCAGTTTAGTACATCATAGGGAGGCCCTCTTCCCCAGCTCCCATGTCAACAATTTCACCTACATCTCCTTCTACCACTCTGATAAAAAGAATGTCATATCTCATCACATCAAATCAGTCAATCAAATAATAACAATTCTGCCAGGCTTAGCTTGAACCAGGTGACCATATTTAAATCAACTGCACATTTAAGTGAGTATGGAATTCTAATTCAGAGATCAGCTATGTGTGTTGCAGTGACTAATGTTTCTAAACAAATTACTCAAAACCCTTGTTGTAAAAAGTAATCATTCATTTTGCTGATAAATTCTGTAGATTAGGGATTCATATAGGTCAGGAGAGTCCGGTTTGCTTCACTTGTTATCTAAGTGGGTCAGAGGAAGTGGCCTGGAATCATCTGAAGCCTCACTCACTATGTCTTGAGTCCATTTTTGAGAGTAGTAAATGGTGAGTGTCCAGTTACAGTCTTTTACATGTGGTGATCCAGTTCTCCCAGTACTATTTATTGAATAGGGATTCTTTCCCCCAGTTTTGGTTTTCTGTTCTGTTCCACATTTCCATATCTCTGTTATTGTGTCAATACCATACTGTTTTGATCACTGTGGACTTGAAACATAACCTGAAGTCTCATAGACTGATGTTTCCGGCTTTGTTTTTGTCCCTAAGAATTGCCTTGGCTATATGGGTTTTTTCCTGGTTCTATACAAAATGAAGTACTACCTTTTTCTGGTTCTTCAAAGTATGATGTTAATATTTTAAGGTGGATTGCATCAAATGTGTAGATTGCTTTGGGAAGTATAGACATTTTAATGATGTTTTTTCTTCCCAGCCAAGAGCATGGTATGTTCTTCCATTTGTTAATGTCTTCTGATGTTTCTTTTCTTAGGATTTAATATTTCTCTTTGTAGGATCCTTCACCTCTTTTCTTATGTATATTCCTAGCTATTTTATTTTCCTTGTAGGTACCATGAAGGGAATTGTTTCCTTGATTTACTTCTCAATTTGGCTGAGTGTATACACAGGCTACTTATTTGTGGACATTGATTTTTTTGCCCTGAGACATTACTGTATTTCCTGATCAATTCCAGAAGTCCTGAGGTTGAGTCTTGAGTTCTGTAAGTCATAAGAACATATTATTAGCAAAGAGTGAAAGTTTGAACTCCTGGGTCTCCATTTGGATGCCCTTTATATTGTTCTCTTGCCTTGTTGCATTGGCTAGAACTTCCAGAACTATGTTAAATAATGGTGGACATCCTTGTCTTGTTCCTGTTCTAAGTTGAAAGGCAGCCAGTTTTACTTTGTCAGTATGATATTAGATGTCTGTTAGTCATAGACAGCTTCAGTCAGTTTAAGAAATGTCCCATCCATGCCTATTTTCTTAAACATGTTTTTGTAAGAAAAGGATGGTGGATTTTGTCAAATGCTTTTTCTGCGTATATTAAAAGGATCATATGGTGTTTGTTTTGTTTTGTTTTCAATTTATATGGTAAATTACAAATATAGATTTGTGTATGTTAAACCAACCTTACATCCCTGGGATGAAGTCTACATGATCTACATGATCATGGTATATATATATATATGTTTGGTTCATAGAATGTGTTGGGGAAGGTTCCTTCCTTCTCACTATTTTGGAATAGTTTCTATAGTATAGGTACAAGCTCATTTTGAAGGCATGATAGAATTCTGGTGTGAAGGTATCTGGTCCTGGGCTTTTTTGGTTGTTGTTGGAAGCTTTTTTATTGTTTCTGTGATCTCAGTGCTTGATATTGGTCTGTTAAAGAGATCAATTCCTTTTTGGTTAAATCTAGGGAGATGGTATGATTCCAGGTATTGGTCCATTTCCTCCACATTGTCAAATTTCTGTGTATAGAGTTTCTAATAGTAGTCACAGATAATCTCTTATATCTCTGTGGTATCTGTTGTTATTTCTCCCTTGTCATTTCTGATTGAGGTTATGAGATTTTACTTTTCTGTTTCTAGTAAATCTGGCCAAAAGTTTATAAATTTTGTTTATTTTTTGGAAGAACCAAGTTTTTGCATTATTAATTTTCTTGAATGATTCATTTATTTTCAATTTCACTTATTTTGGATTTAATATTGGTTATTTCTTCTGCTGGATTTGGGAATATATTGCTCTTCCTTTTCCATTTCCTTGAGATGCTTCATTTGTTGTTGATGTCCTCTTTCTCTGTTTTTTGGGTATAAACATCTAATGTTATAAAATTTCCCCCTTTGGACTGCTTTTGCAGTGTCATGCAGGTTTAGGTAACTTGTGGCTTCAAAGTTGTTATGTTCAAGAAATTTAATAATTGTCCCTTTTATCTCATCCTTGACACAACTGTCATATTAAGCATAAGGTTGCTTAGTTTCCATGTCTTTGTGTGGGGATGAAAATTTTTGTTGGAGTTGAATTCTACCTTTATTGCCTTGTAGTCTGAAAAGGTACAGGTATAATTGCAATATCACAATTCTTTTAATTTTATAGACATTTGATTTTTGTCCTAGGTTATGATCTATTTTGGAGTATGATCCATGGGCTGATGAGAAGCATGTATATTTGTTTGCTCTGGAATTGTATGTTCTTTATGTTTCTATTAAGACCAATTATTCTAGGGTCACATTTAATCCTTTGTATCTGTGTTTAGTTTCTGTGTAGATGATCTGTCCAGTAGTTCTTTCAGATGTGTGTTAATTCCCCCACTATTGTGGTGCAATGGCATATCATATTGTTCAGAATAATCAAGATCTGTTTCGTTAATCTGGGAGCATTCAAGTTGGGTGTAGAAACATTTATAATAGAAATGTCCTCTCATTATGTTTTTCCCTTGGACAGTATGAAGTGACAATCTCTTTCTTGACTTTAATTCCACATATATCTGAAAATAAAATTGCTTCAAATTTGCTTGTATCTGAAAATAAGATCACAATCCCTCCTTTCTATGATTTCTATTTGCCAGAAATGTAGTTGTTCAACTCTTCACCCTGTATTGTTTTGTCCTTTGAGGTTAGGTGTTTTTCCTGTAGATATCATATAGATGGCTTGTGCTTTTCTTATCCAGTCTGCTAGCCTGTGTGACTTCAGTGGGGTATTTAAGTCATTTAAATTTATTGAGAAAATTAATAAATATGGTGGAGTTCTAGTCATCTTATTTTGTGAAATTTTGTTGCTTAGTTTATCCTTTGCATCATTGTGGAAGCTAGATTTTGTCCTTTAGTTTGTGAGAGTTTACTTTGCTGGTGATAGACTGTGTTGGCCAGAGTGGAGAACAAGTCTGAGTATTTCTTGCAGAGCTGGTCTTGTTTGGGTGAATTTCCTCAATGTTTGCATGTCAGTAAAAGATTTGATGTCTCCATTGAATTTGAAGCTTAGTTTAGCAAGATGTAGAATTCAGGGCTGAAAACTGTTTTGTTTAAGAAGGTTAAAGGTAAATGACCAGTCTCTTCAACTATAGTATGTTGAGCCTACCAAAACCATCCTTCAACAGGCCAAAGATAGGATACCCTAGACTATAGGCTCCAGGCCTCCTTGAGGCAGGCCAATGACATGATGCCCCAACCTTGTCCTCAGAGTGAGGATATGTTCCATAAATAGAATGTAGAATGAAATAGAATAAAACATACCAGAAAGAGGAAAAAATAATAAAAATAAAGAAAATTAAAAATTAAATTATGTAAAACATAAAAATAAAGGATATCATAATTGTTTGAAAAATTTATGAAAGATGAGCAAAGTAGAAAAAGCTCTACAAAATAGAAAAAAGAAAGAATAAAAGGGGCACGAAGACTGTAGCCAAAAATAGAGCCCTTGATACTGAAAAAAAGTAAAAATTAAACAATAGGAATACAACAAAACAACAACAATATAAACACTAGGGAAAAATTTTAAAAAGCATATATTGATATATATTTCCTGGACATCAGTTGGTGCTCCAAGAATAGAGGAATAAAGAGGAAAAAGATATATAATGCAATATATTTCCTGGGCATCAGTTGGTGCTCCAAGAATAAAGGAATGAAGAGAAAAAAGAGATATAATGCAATATATTTCCTGGACACCAGGTGGCACTCTGGGGTTAACAAACACAAAACAATCATGATGATTCTGCTATACAGGGTGGGAGCAAAAGCCATTGTCTAGTTGCTCAAGAGACCTTTTTCATCTTCCTGTCTATTTTTCCTCAATCAGGGCATGTTCACTTCACTAGCATTCAGTTCCCACAGGGTTGGAAGACTGATGCTTTCACCAGACTTCTTAGGAGACATGCTCCCACCTTCCAAACAGTGATCCTTGGGCCACAAATTGGTTTTCTCAGGGGTGTAAGAACCACCCAATTTGCCCAAGGGTGGCTGCCCAAGTTCAGCAGGTGCACCAGAGCTGGCCAGGTGCTGGGACCCTGTAGGCTGTTCCTCCTGGGTAGCCCTCCCACAATGGTGACACTCTGCTAGCAGCAGAACTAATATGAATTCCACCCCACCCAGGGGTTCAAGTCTGGCAGCCAGGTGCCAGTCAAGTTCACTCACTTGCTTATGCCCTCCCAAGGCAGCTCCTGTGATCACCCAAATCTGAAAAATACTACAGAATAGAATTCCCCTGTCTCTAGTCCTTTGCCAGAGGGCCAGCCAGCCTTTGACTGCACTTAGTCACTTGCCTTCTGTGCCAGTCTTCTACTGTTCCTGACCTTTTCCTTGGCTCCTGGAGTCCCCTGCTGTTTCATTGTGCTGCCTGAGTGATATTTCTGGGCAGGATATCCAAGCCAGAGTTTGCTGGAGTTCTCTCTCCCTGGTCTCCCTACCTTGGCTTCTAAGAAGATGTCTCTAGTCCAACATCTTGTTCTGCCCCCTTTAGACTATTCTTTTAAGCAAAGTTTTACAAGGATGGAAAAAGAAACACCACATGTACTTATTATTACACTGGAACTAATTGATCAACTACCATTTCATATTTGGTAGTAAAACTCAACAGAAAGCAAGCAGATGGGAGGGGGCGGGACAGGGGATAAACTCACACTTAACAGGGACAATGTACAATATCTGGGTGACGGGCACACTTATAATTTTGTTTAAAACTACACAAAAGCAATTCCCATAACCAATTCCCCTCTAGCTACCCAAAAGCAATTCATATAACCCGTATCTCTGTAATAGTCAGAAACTAGGAAAAACAAAATAAAACAAAACAAAAATAATAACATTTTTTTTTAAATAAAGGATAATAAAGTTCTCCTGTTGACCTTCAAGACTTGGCCTCTATGAGTTCTACAGCTTCAAAGACATCATCTCCTTGAAGAGGACCCTGAGCCTCAGATGGGACCACAGTTCAAACTGCCACTTTGTGCTTGACATTGAGGAGAACTGCTCACAATTCTGTCCTTAAAGGTACATGTTTAAAGCCACTGAGTTTGTTGCAATTTGTTTTCCAGGAATAGTAATACTAACACACTGTCAAACACGGATAACAAAAAAACTTCACTCATGTTCATTAAATTAAATGAAATAATGTGAATACTGAATGCAAAGTGCTTAACATTGTTCCTGACATGTGGCGATTATACAAAAATATTAGCTATTACAAAAAATCACTGTTGCTGCTGTTACTTTGTATTTTTCTTTTACCATTTTGAGTATCAACACAAAATGTGAGGGTCATTACCTTCTTTGTAATTGTTAGTGTAAAGTGGATCTGGTCTCTATTTTGATTTTGCTTTTGACATTTTATAAAAGTTCCACTGTGTAAATATTTGCATTTTACGTTTTCCCATTTCTCCTTCAACCTCGTTTGTTTACATATACAAAACATTACTCTTACCTCTGAAAAGTAATGTTGCATAGACCATAGTGAGCTTCTTCACTATATATGTAATGCAAATCTTTGGTTCAGAAGACAGTTCACCCTATATCCGTGCCCATTATTTCTACCCTATTTGTTTTATTGTATAAGTAATTATCAGTAATCTTTATTTTAAATCAGTAGTTTGCAGCCTCCATAAATAATATTTGCATCTTTTCTCTGTTAGTTTTCAGCTTTGTCTTATGCATTCTGGGAAAGCTTTTCAAATTTTCCCTGTATCTTCTAATCAATAACTTAAGATATTCTTCTGAGAATCCAATACTATTTCCCGAACACTTTTCAAGATCTACGTAATAGATAATTTTCCTTATTAATTTTTTTTGATTTTTTGCATATTGTATATTGTTTAATACATTTGATTTTCCATTATATTTTTACAAATTGTCAGTTGGTATTGTTGTATTTTCTTTTAATGTCATTTGAATTGCAATTTTTTCAAGATTGTTTATCAACAGATGTTAACTATATTTCTATTCCCATGACAGTGCTATCCTGTCTTAAATAATGCAATTTGTAGTTAGCTTCAAAATTAAGAAATCTGAGTCTTCCAACGTCATTCTCTTTCAAGATTATTGGGACTATTTGGGGTCTCTTTAATTTCCATGCGAATTTTAAAGCAAGCTTGTTAATTTCTGCAGAAAAACCAGGTGGACTTTGAGAGTGAGTGCACAGTATCTGCAAGTCAATCTGGGCGGTTCATTGACACTTTAACACAAATCTGATCCACAAATGTGATAAGCCTTTACATTTATTTAGATATTTCTGCATTTTTCAAAGATATTTTGTAATTTTCCATGTATAAATTTCTACTTCTTTTGATAAATTATTTTTAGTTTTTTTTTTACTTCTGATGCTCTTAAATGGATTTGTTTTCTCAATTTCATTTTGATCATTCATTGTTAATAGAAATACTACTGATATTTTTATATTGATTTTGAAAATTGAAGCCTTACTAAACTCCTGTATTAATTCTATTTTTTGATATGTAACATCCCTGAACATTTCTATATACTATATGCATAAAAGAATTTCTTACTTTCTAATCTGACACTCATTTCCTTGGATGGAACTTCTAGTATAAGCAGACTAGCAATGATGAAGAGAAAATATCCTTTATTTGTGCTTTTCTTAGAGGAAAACATTTCAGTCTTTTCTCATTAGCTATGATGTTTGCTGTGAGATTTTAGCAGATGACCTTTACAAATTTAAAAAAGTTCTTTTATATTTTTAGTTTTGAATATTTATAATAATGGTCTTTTCAAAAAATGTTTATGAAAGAGTGCAATTATTATATTTTTTAATTCACCAGCAGGCCTGGGCTTCTAATTATTGGAATTTTTTGTTAGTTTGTTTAATAATTTAATCTCTTAACTTCTGTACATGAATCCATATATTCCAGCTTTTCATTTGTGTTTATATTTTTATCTTTTAGGAATTTATCTATTTCGTATAAGCTATCTAATTTGATGGCAAATATTTTTATAGTATATGTTGATTTTTATTTCTGTAATTTTGTAATAATATCACAGCTTTCTTTTCCAAATTTAGTATTTCCAGTCTTCTCTACTTTTTCTTTGTAAGCCCTAGTTTTGAGTTGTCAATCTTGCTGATCTTTACAAAAATTAATATTCTACGTACTTTATGTCCATTTTGTCTCCTTGTTTCTCCATTGCTAACTTCTTTATGTTAGTAAATTTTTAGAGTGTCATTTTAATTTCCTTTTATTTTTTTTGGTGGTTGCCCAAAAAATATTATAAGCAATATTTAACAATCTAGGTCATATTAATACCAATTTAATTTCAATAATATATAAGTACCGGATCCTATATAGTTCTTTATCTAAACTCATCCACTTTTATATAATTTACATATTATAATATTATAAGCTCATTGAAGAAGTTTTTAAATAACTATTAGCTTATGCTATTCTTCAAAAATCTGATACATGAATAAAATGGTTACATCTAAAAACATATTTATATTCTTTTATATATTTGCTAATGTAGTTACCTTTATTTCTTCAGGTACGTTCAAGTTCCTGTCTGGTGTTTTTTAACTTCAGTCTTAAGGACTCCCTTTACCATTTTGTTTAGCATAGGTCTTCTTCAAATAATAATCTCAGTTTTTGTTTATCTGAGAATATCTTAATATATCCTTATTTTTGCACTGTAGGTTTGATTAATGTAGAAATTTTGCTTGACAGTACTTTTCTTTCAGCACTTTGAATCTGTCATCCACCTAGCAGCCTTCTTGTTTTCTGATGAGAACTAAGCTATTGATCTTATTGACAAGCTGTTGTACATGATAATGGAGATTAGCATCTTTCTTCTTATTTTCCAGACTTTTTCTTTGTCTATTGCTTTTGATGGATTGTCTATTAAGTGTCTACACATTTATATCTGGGAATTTAATTTAATTCCAACTCATTTAGTTTCCTGAATGTAGAGTTCAATATTTGTCATCAAATTTAGTATGTTTTGGGGCATTATTAGTTCTGTTCCTTCCCTTTTCTCTTCTAGAAGTTCCACTGTGTAAATATTTGTATTTTATGTTGTCCCATCTGTCCTTGATGCTGGGTAAATTTTTTCACTTGTTTTATTTCTCCTTTTTTGCCTGGATGATCTCAGTCAACTTTGCTCAATTTTCCTTATTTTTTCTTTTGCCAGGAAAATTCTGCTGCTAAGTCCTGCTACTAAGTATTTCACTTTGATTGCTGCAATTTACAACTCCATAATTTTTAGTTTTTTTCTTTTGTAATTCTATCTCATTATTGGCATTTTCTACTCAGAAAGACATAATGGTTTTATTTTTCCTTTTTTCATTTTAGAACATTATGAGAGTATAGACCTTTTAGTTACATAATTTGCTTTTGTACGTTTTAAGTCCAGGTTATATGTGTGCCCTTCACCCAAATATGTACATTGTGCCAGTTAGTTGTAAATTTACCCTACCTTTCAACTCCCTTCCCACCTACTTGATTTCAGTTTAGTTTTCCTTCCATATGAGCAAAAGAGTGATGATCAACTAGTTCCAGTTTAGTATTGAGTATATGCGATGTGTGTTATTCCATTCCTTTTATCAATAAAAGATACTAGATAAACATTTATATGGCTGAGTAGTACTCCATGGAATGTGTATACTACTTTGTATTAATCCACTTGTGTATGGTGTACACTTGTTGTTTCCACATCTTTGAGATTGTGAATTGTGCTACTACAAACATTTGAGTGCAGATGTGGTTTTTATAAAAAGATATTTTTCCTTAGAGGCTATACTGAGGAGTGGTATTGCTGGATCAAATGGTAGGTCTACTTTAAGTTCCTTGAGGAATCTCCATACAACTTTCCACCATCTCATCTGGAGTCCCACCCGCTGTATGTAAGAGTGCTTTTCTATTCACATTCAATCCAGCATTTGTTGTTTGGGCACTTTATGATGTTAGCCATTCTCATTGGGGTTAGGTGATATCTCAATTTAGTTTTGATTTGCATTTCCATAACAATTAGAGGCCTCAAGCATTTTTTAATGTATTTGTCAGTCATTCATCTGTTTTCATTAGCAAAGTTTCTGTTCATGTCTGTTATTAACTTTTAATTGGAGTTGTTTGATCTTTTCTGTTAATTTACTTGAGTTCTTTGTAAATTTTAGTTATCAGTCCTTTATCAGACATATAGCATATGAATATTTTTGATATGACTTTATATTTGGAAAATCCCAAAGATTCAATTATGAAACCCCTAGGATTGATAAATAAATTCAGCAAAGTCTTGGGTTGAAAAATCAATGTACACAAATCAGTAGCTTTCATATATACCAAGAGAAGTCAAGCTGAGAATGAAGGCAAAGATGCAACACCTTTCACAGTAACATCAAGAAAATAAAAATGCCTAGGAATATACTTAACAAATGTATAGACCTCTGTAGGCAGAATTATGGAGCACCAAGGAAGGAAACTTTAAAGCACGTAAAGTTGAAAAATATATCACCCTGATGGATTGGCAGAATAAACACTGTTAAAATGGCTATACCACTGAAAGTGAGTTACAGATTAAATACAACCCCCATTAAAATACAAAAACCATTCATTTGAAGATTGAGAAAAAATAATTCTATGCATCAGGTGGAACTGAATAGCCAACATTCTACATTAAGAACAAAGTAGGAGGCATCACTTTATCAGACTTCAAGCCGTATGTAGGAAAGTTTAGAGACAAATTGTTTTATTGTATTTCATATGGCTTATCAGTATTGCTGATAGGGCTCTGCTTGTTCCTATCTGTGCAGATTTTATGTTTCTTGAGTTTTGTGTATCTCAAAAATTGCTATAGAAACTAAAACAGCATGGTACTAGCACAGACACAGAGGACATCATCTTATGGATCACAACAGAGAATCCAGAGATGAAATCATCCTCGTTTTCTCATCTGATTTTTGATAAAAGAGAAAAAGCATACACTGGGGGAAAAAATTCCTATCTAATAAGTGGTTCTGGGAAAACTGGATAGCCATGTGTAAAAGACTGAAACAGGCCCCAAACCTCTCACCACTCACAAAAATTAACAGACGATGGACAAAAGACTTAAACCTAAGGCAGGAAACTATAAGAATTATAGAAGAAAATGTTCTAAAAACTCTTAGAGATAGTGGCCTAGGCAAAGAATTCATGAAGAAGACCTCCCAAGCAATCACAGCAACAACAAAAATAAGTAAATGAGACCTGATCAAACTGAAAAGCTTCTGCAAAGCCAAGAGTACAATCAAAAGAGCAAATAGACAAGCCTAGAAAGGGAGAAAACATTTTTAACTCTCTACTTTAAAAAATGCTATGCAAGCCTTTCATTCTCAATGCATAGGCACCTCAATGTATTTAAAAACATATGTACATTCTGCATCATCAATATGAACATTTTTATCTGCTTCATCGTAGTACATCCAAACTAAATTAGCACTCTTTGTTGTTGTGAAAGTTTTCTTTCTTTGCAAAGTGATAAACGTAAGTTGTAAACTAAGACAATTTCCTAAGAGCCAAGTTTTATATCAATTTCAGCATATTATTCATATTTCAGACAAACTTTCTACTTTGTTTTATTAATATTTTTGTCTGTTCGTATGGGTGAACTCAAGTATCTCTGTCTGGAGTGTAAAATAGAACCATGAAAAAATACTTTCCAAAATAATTGACCTGTTACATAAAAAATACTTCAGGAAGTTCTTCTCCAAAAATTACAGATGTCACTCTATTATTGTAAATACAAAATTTACAGATACACCCACTGGAGCAAAACTACTTAGATTGGAATTTTGAATCAAGCCCTTTCTAGACATGGACAAGTAGCTTAAAGCCTTTGTTCCTTAGTTTCTCTATCTGTAAAGTAATCATAAACATAGCACCTTCCGAATGAGTGATTATTACAACCGAATGTTATAAATAAAATACTCATTATATTCATGTCATTCAAATTACTGAATAAGTAGCTCACCTATCTTGAACCTACTTTGTTTTTGCTTTGTTTTGCTTGAGGCAGAGTCTTGCTATGTCACCCTCAGTAGAAGGCACGGTGTCACAGCTCATAACAACCTCAAACTCTTGGGCTTAAGCGATTCTCTTGCCTCAGCCTCCCAAGTAACTAGGACCTCAGGCTCCCGCCACAATGCCCAGCTATTTTTGTTTCAGTTGTCATTGTTGTTTAGCTGGCCCAGGCTGGCTTCGAACCCACCAGCCTCGGTATAGGTGGTTGGTACTTTAACCACTGTGCTACAGGTGCCAAGTCTAGAACCTAGCTTTTATACCTATATAAAGATATGTATGCAATGCATGTGTGTCCATACACATTATTATATGCATTAATAATATATGCTATCTACCTAGCTATACACACAATACAACATATGGATAAAGTATGAAATATATTCTTTCAAAAGATTACAACTATTATTATATTTTGTTGGTCATTTTTGCAATTTGTTAAATATTTTCTTTTAAAAATTTATTTGGATTTTTGTGCTTTCTCCTGCCTATCTTTTCTAGCCACTTCATGCTTTTATATACATCTTATTATGCGTGTAAGCACTTTCACAAAGTATTGGCTTGCCACTATGTAGTGTATTAGGTTTCAATGCCAGCTTGTTAATGCATAAATTAAAATATGTCCCAAGAAGGGACATATGAAATGAGGCAGAACGGGAAATGCAAAACACTTATATGATCTTTTGTGGTTGTATATTTGAAGAGATAATTCCATATGGTGATGAGCATATTTTAACTAATCAAGCCACTATTCTAAAATGCTGAGAAGTTGGAGGTAAGAATTGATAACCCAATCAGATGGTTTTGTGATTTGTAACAGTGTATAATTTTAAAGACACATCCAATCAGAGTAAGATGATGCACCTAATTACCACTGAACATTTTGTTCCAAGAATTATGAGATTCCTGCTAATTTCATGGTTCATATTTTTGTTTTTGTTTTTTCTTTAACTTGAAAAGGGTCCCAGAGCTTCATTCTTTTCTAATTCTCATGTGATCATGATAGGCACTTAGTGTCAAGAAGGACGTTAGCCTGTCACTCTTTCATAGATACTAGGAACACACATGAGATTCCTGGATCAGAGACAAAAAACCTTTATTACACATGGCACAAAAGGAAGCTGAAATTCTGCCTCACATCTGTTTCCCTGTATGCAGATCTCATTAGGGTGATGTGGAAGAGCCCATACTGGGTGCTGTACACACAGTTGTTTGTGTCACAGCTGAGGAAACGTATACATTTAAAGGGGGCTGCTAGCTAACATGTACAATCTTTGCTACGGAGAAGCCACCACAACCACAGCACCACCACTCCCTCCACCCAGAGAAACACATCATGTTTATCTTCCAAGAGTATTTGCTATGAAAACTCTTGAAAAGATGGAAAAACTGTTGCCAGTACCTCTGCTCAAATGATATGGAGATATATGACAAACTTATGCAGAACTGTGTCCCCATTCTTAGGTTTCTTTTACCCATTATTATATCAAGTTGTGTTGCTGGTAAGTGGGAAATGGATACAGTAAACAAATGTTAGGAACACTTGTTCTGAAAATAGGAAGTAGTCAACAGAACCTCTGTCTCATATGATATGTTTATAAAAAGCTCCCTGTGGACTAAAGACATAAACATGAACAGCAAAATTTAAAAGTCCTTTACAAAACTAAATGAATGATTGTTTTACTCTAGATGGTGATGTATTTTAAAAACAATACATTAAAGTCAGTTATAGGGGTGATAAATCTAACTGAATTTACTAAACAGCATTTGTATGTGTCAGTTATGAACTGGAAAAAATGTTTGTAAAACACAGAATTTGTAAAGGATCAATATGCACATATGTATGGGGATATCTATAAATTAGCAATAAAATGACAAACAAGCCAGTGGAAATTTCCACAACTGATAAAGTGGCATTTCAGAAACACAAATGGCCAATAAACATTTCAAAAGATGACGAATCTGTCTAGTAATCAGAAAATGTACACTAAGTCCAATTTGTGAACTATTTAGATATGCTTGGAATGCCAAAAGTAAATGAACATATAAAGATAAGATGTGTAGGCAAAGGTCGTATATACTCTGTTTGTGGAACAGGAATTCTGTTACCAGTCTTGAAAACAATTGACAAATTGACATTACACAAATGAAATAGAAATTATGAAGGTAAAACAATGAAGAAATCTCACTTCTACTGATCGCTCTAATCACTCAACAGGAAAGATGCTCATGGCAGCATTTTTCCATAATAGCAAAATGAATACATAACTCAAATATTTATCACCATGAGAATAAATAAGCAAATGTGAGATACACAAAAAAACTAAGGAAGTGTAACAGAATGAACAATGCCTTCTTCATCAACATAAATTACAGTATTTGCTCATAACATGGAACAAACCCACAGTTATAGAATACTAATTGTGTTTCCATGTATATTAAATTCAAATGTTACAAAAGTAGGCAGTACAGTTTTTATAAATATTATTGTAGACAAAGACTAAAAATCGAACAAAATGTAAAATTAGTAATGGACTATCACTATAGAATTGTCATACATTAATAAGAGAGGAATTTGTTAAATCTTGGAAGCCTAGATAACGCTGATATAGTACTGGACACATACAATATAGTTCCAACTTTGGTAGAAAAGAAATAGAGATTTAGTGAGTCCTGCCAACAAAGTACTAAGAATTTTAAATGATAGCAAGTTGTTAATGTTTACTTAAAGATAGGTATATTTAAATTTTCTTTATTTCTTGACATAAGTAAATTCCAGTTCAGAGAATTAATGAATCATATTTGGAGACATCATATAGACGGTGGTAAGAAAGGACACCTATTACAAGTTCTAGGAAATACGCCTTCCTCTGTTGTTGGTAGAATACCATTATTTCACAGGACAAATGTCAGTACATGCTAGAGCACCCTTAGAATAGAACATTTTGAAACTCATATAGGCACATATAGGCACATATAGGCACATGTAAAAGGATGTATGCAGCCTTGTAGAAAAGGAAACTTTGTTACCAGAAAAGTGGAACTATAGATGCCAAGGAATAATAATTTTTTAAAAACCCAGAAATATTGGCTTATGCAAATAATCCCTGTGCCTGTAGTGGAGCATAACACAGATTATACTTTTTTTTTTTTTTTTTTACTCAGAGATCATTGAAGAAAATTATTATAAAGTAAGAAAGATAATGTTAATAAGCATTAGAAATATGAAAATTAAGAGATTATAAATATGTAAAGTAATTAGAGGTCTTTATGAGAAAATATTACATTTCAGGTATTAAACATATAGAATTATTTTCAATGTATATATAGAGATTTAGGTTATGAAATATATTTTATAAAAACACTCCTACCTGTCAGTACATAAAAGTCATGAGTCTATTAGAGGGTACGCAAATGTCCAATTCACAAGAGAAAATGTATAAATCGTTAAGATGCTCCTATGTACTTGTATTTGTTGGTATGGAAAAGAGAGGTACAATGATATACCATTTACATCAGTCATATGGGGACAAGAAGGCAATTTAATATTGACGAATTTCACCAAGTTTGTGAAGATATATAGGTGTAGGCTTACACATTATTGAATTTTTAAATTGATCAAGCTTCTTAGGAAATGTAATCGCAGCTTTAGAAATAAACATAACGTCCAAATTCAGTAATACCATTGTTTGGCATTGACAATTCCATTTACATACAACCAAATATGTGCCACATTCACTTCAGTAATGCCTTCAACAATCAGAAATACGAAATATCTATACAGAGGAATGGTTCTATGAGACTACCTTTTTTTTTTTTTTTTTTTTTTTTTTTTTGCAGTCTTTGGCTGGGGCTGGGTTTGAACCCGCCACATCTGGTATATGGGGCCGGTGCCCTACTCCTTTGAGCCACAGGCACCACCCCATGAGAGTAGCATTTTTGCATCATAATTTACAATGTGGCTATTAGAAGATGTGAGTTAGACCTATATTCAGTAATGTAGGAAAATATCCAACATATATTGTTGAAGAAAAAGAATCAAAGAATACATGCTATATTTTTCTAGTAATAATTAGAAAGAATCTCTATCCTTGTAGTTTCTCGTAGGAATGCACTAACATGCACATGTATATGCACATTTATGTATTTATTCACCCCATGTACATGTGTTTACAGATATACACAGGTATATAATATGTAAAAGCACGCAGTGCTGTGACTTCCATTAGAAGTGATCTTGCAATTTAATTTTAAAGCTCTTTTATACACATATACAAATTCCAGGAGGCCAATTAACAAAAAAACAATGTGATCTTCATTTTATGAGACACCTTTCTCTCACTGTATTCATAGTTTTTTCCTTCATCATATTTTAAAGCAAATCTGTTTGTGTGTGGCGTTCTTTAAGTCTATTTGGGACTTTTTGAGCTTCTTGATTTTATAAATTTATGTTCTTCATCAAATGTGAAAAGTTTGTAGCTGTTATTTCTTTATGTGTATTCTAAGCACAACATCCTTTCTCATCTCATTATGGCAACGCGGTGATAGAAATATGTTTGACTTCTCCCAAAAGATTGTTAAACTCTGTTAATTTTTTTGTCTATGTCTCATTTTCTTCAGATCGAATAATTTCTATTGATCAATTCTCAAGTTTTCTGACTTGCCTCTGTCATCACCATTCTACTATTGAGTCCACACAGTGATTTTTTTAATTCTGATATACTTTCCAGTTACAAAATATAAATTTCATCTTTTTATAGATCCTGATAATTTATTTTTTTATTAATTTTAAGACCATCTATTTTTAACTCATGGGTCATGGTCAAAATTGTTGGTTTAATGTCTGTGTCTGATAATTCCAGAATCTGTACCATCGCACGAGTGGCTCACATTCTTTTTCTTTGAAAATAGGTCACATTTTTATGGGTTCTGTTGGGTTTTTTTGTTTTCCTTTCTTTTTTGGTATATATTAAGTACTTTAAAAATTCTGTGAATCTGTTTCCTATTAAAATCCTCTGGGGAATGCTCTTTATTTTGTCTAAACACCAAGCCAATCACCCATTTAACTTCAGAAAAAGGTTAGTTCTTTCTTTTCTACTTTATCTGATGTTTCCAAATCAGTATAGTTTTCAAAGCCTTTTCCATGCTTATTTCTTTTAAATTTTGTTTTTAATTGACACATAATAATTGAAGATATCTATGGGGTACAGTGTGATGTTTTAATATATGTATGCACTGTGTAATAAAATATCAGGGCTTTTAACATATCCATCACTTCATATATGTAATATTTCTTTGTTGTGAGAATATTCCAAATTCTCAGCTCTATTTATTTTGGTATATTCAATACAATATTGATAACCATGGTCATCCTACTTTGCAGTAGAAAACCAGAACTCATTTCTTTTATCCTATAACTTAGTACCCATTGAATAATCTCTTCTTATGCGTCCATTCCTCTTACACGCCCCAGCCTCTAATAATCACTATTCAGCTCTCTATTTCTATGATATCTACTTCTTTAGATTCTACCTATAAGTGAGATTCTGCCACATTTGTCTTTCTGGCTTATTTTGCATAATTTAATGTCTTCCCGGCTCAACCCTGTTGCCACAAAGGACAAGAGTTCATTCTTTTTTTATGGCTGAATAGTATTTCATTGCATAAATGCACACACTCACACACAGTCACACACACACACTAATGTGGAGAAATATCCTAAACATAAACATAATATTTAAGAATCATATGCTTGCTATGTACTATAATTTCCTAGTAATGATTTTTTATTACATTGATGAATTGCATAGTGGAGAATTTAGTCTTTTAGTGTACCCCTCACTTAAGTTGCATACCTTGTACCCAATAGGTAACTTTGCATTCTACAGCTCCCAAGCTCCCCCTTATGAGGAGCGAGTGGTCATCTTATCACTCTTTATGACCATGCATAGCCATTGCTTAACTTCCACCTACAAGTGAGAACATACAATAATCACTTTTTTCCCTGGGTTACATCACACTTAAAATAATGGTTACCAGGGCTGATGCCTTTAGCTCAGTGGGTAGGGCACCACTCACATACACCAGACCTGGCAGGTTTGAATCCAGCCCAGGCCTGCCAAACAACAATGACAACTACAACAAACAAACAAAAAAAACCATAACTGGGCATTGTGGTGGGTGCCTGTAGTCCCAGCTACTTGGGAGGCTGAGGCCAGAGACTTGCTTAAGTTCAAGAGTTTGAGGTTGCTGTGAGCTGTGATGTCACAGGACTCTACCCTGGGTGACAGCTTCAGATTCTGTTTCAAAAAATAAATAAATAATGGTTAGCAGTTCCACACAAGTTGTTGCAAAACACACCATTTAATTCTTTTTTGTTGCTGAGTAGTATTCCATGGTGTACTTTGGGCTATGTGTTTTCTTTATCCACTCATTAGTTGATGGGCATTTAGTTTGGTTTAATATATCTACAATTGTGAATTGTGCTGTGAGAAACACATGGATGTAGGTGTATTTTTTATAAAATGATTTATTTAACTTTGGGTAGATCAACTGCACTATCAGTGTATAAATGCTCCCTTTCCATAACATCTGCACTACCATGTCTTGTTTTTTGACACTTTAATAATAACCATTCTGAAAAGGGGGTATGGTTGTATCTTTTTATGGTTATAATTTGTATTCACTTAATGATCAGTGACGTTGAGCATTTTTTTCATTTGTTGGTGAACATTTGTTTCTCTTCTTTTGAAAAATGTCTGTTTATGTCTTTTGCCCACTTTTTAATGAGATTAATTTTTCCTTGAAAAATTATTTAAGTTCCGTATAGATTTTGGAAATTAGTTTGATGTCAGGCATATACTTTGTGAACATTTTCCCCCATTCCGTAGGTTGCCTCTTTACTCTGTTGATTATTCCTTTTGCTATGCAGAAACTTTTAGTTGAAGTTCCATTTATTTATTTATTTATTTGTAAACTTAGTCAAAATTCCAAAGATAGTCAAAGATAGTGTTTCCTAGATTTTCTTCTAATATTTTTATAGTGTCAGGTCTTACTTTTGAATCTTTAATATATATTGAGTTAATTTTAGTATATGATGCCACATTCAGTGAACCACAGTGGTCCATGAAATGGTCCCTCTGAACAGTGGGATAGGAATGTTTCAGGGCTCAGAGGGTAGGGGCTGGGACTTGAACAGTTGTCCGGTTTCATGACTAGGGCATCTTTTGGAGGAAGAGGGGATGAAAAAAGCAAAGATAACAAAACAAAACTGATTTTTCTCCCCCTACCTATTCTACTCTCCACCTCACAGAAGCTCATATTTTTGGTCCTCTGACCAGAAAGAGGTGGTTTCTTGTGGGTTTATGCTGTTCTTTTCCTCTGTGAGGTTCAGTAACGTGGCCACCACAAGAAAAAGCACTGAGATAAAGAAGGAAAATAACAAATCAAGTTCTGATTTTTCTCCTTAATCTGTATGACATTATTTTTCAGAGTCTTCAACACAGTTGCTTTTCGTGTTCCATACAGGTGATAAACTTTAGTGGGCCTACTTTGTCTAGGATGTCACAGGAAAGCGAATGGTGTATTTTTGAAAATTTGAAAAAACTTTTCCCTACTGTAAGACAATATACTTCAATCTTCAAGGAACAGCCATAATGCCTTTGAGAACAATTGTTGAGTGTGGCTATTCCATGAAAGACAGTGTACAGGTGCCCATGTGAGGGCCCCGGGGCCTTTATTCCTACCCTCCGCATAGCTTTATGTCCTTTTCTACTTTCTATACCATTGTTTTTTCTCCATGTTTTGCAGATTACTTTTGTCTAGTGTGAACTTATTTTTTACAAATTTCCTATTTTTATTTTTCCTGCGATTTATTACTTCCTTGGCACTCTTTTTTATGATCTTCATTTTTTATCTTTCCATATGATTCTATTGTATGAGTTCTTATTCATTATATTAGTACTGTCATGCATTACTTCCTAAAATATATATATAATAATCATTTTAATTTCTAGATTTTTCCATTGCAATTACTGTGGTTCTTGTTACTCATATAACTTGCTGGTGTCTTTCTTTTTTATTTGTTGACATAACAATTTGTTATTTGACAAATAAAATAAATTGTTGACAGGATCATCTCTCCTGTCCGGTGCTGTGTACTGGAAAACACTGAAGTCATATGAAGACTTGCAGGCCTTGGATGAATCAAGGTAGAGGACATAGAAAACTGCTCATACCACCAATGGTTGTTATTATTATTCTATCAGACAATAATTCTGTTCATGAATCTAGCATCAAACATTAGAGAAGCTGGAGTTGGAAAAGATACTCTCTAAACTCCACCGTGCAATATTCCTTGCTCACAATATTTACCTGTTTTTATTCAAAATTTTTTATATTTATAAATATATATGACATTAGTATTTGATATAATATACAAAATAATAAATATAAATAAATACTCCCATTTATTCTGAAAATTTTGACCTGTATTATACATTTCCTTTGCTTTTTTTTTCTGCAAAGTATTGCCTGTCAAATGTATCTTAAATTCTTAATTATTTAGCAAATACTGTGCCTTACATTTCATTTTACTTATTCTGCATACTTGGAGAGTAGGCACTAACTGGAGAGTTATTCACTGTTAATGTAAATAATCAGAAAACTGAAATTATCAATTGTATTGAACATTTAGGATAATATTCTATGTTATACTATCTTATCCTTGACTTAGTTATAACTTCTACCTGTATTCAAAGTATATTCTCATTATTACAACTGCTGATAGCACTATTATAGTAAAAGCTATTATTTTGATATCGTAAGACAGTGTAAGATGTACTATGATTATGTTACCTCTAATTCAGTATTGTTAATGAAGCATTATAACCACATAGCTTATCTATTATTATGCATTATCTAGTACTCTGAACATTTCATCAGCAGAATGTATTATTTGCATAATAATGAAGATGCATCCTCTGAGATATGAATGAAGTCACTTTTTCATATTTGCTTTCTTTTTCTGCAGACTTCCAGTTTAGGCCTCCTCTATAAATACCTCCATAAAAAGATAAAAAATAGGAACTATTTATCCTTTCAATTTTAAGAAATAGATTATTTTACATAATCAAGTAAGAGTCATTTCTAAAATATTTACTGATGAAAACATTATACAAATCCTCTGTAACAAGGAAATGCAAAAGCAATATGGGTAGAAAATAATACAGACAATTGTAATGCCCCGGAGGACTTCTAAAATATGTTCTTGTTAATATTAGGATTCAAAGGCAGAACTCCCAATCAACTGGAGAAAGTAAGTTAAACGGGGATTTAATAAATAAGTAAAATTGTGAAAAAAAAAGTTAAAGATTCCAGATAAGGTGACATATACAATGGGCTACTATCTTGCTATCTTTATTCTCCAAAATTAACACTGGAGAAAATACAGAAATCATGGGGGAGTTTGAAATTAAGAAATAATACAAAAATTAAGAGAAACTCCAGGGGATAAATAAGAATCTTGTGAATTCATAAAGGGAAAGCTAGCATTTTCTTGGACAGAGAGTACATTGTACCAAGATTTAAGCCTACTGTGGTCACACCCTTAAATTATTTGGGAACATCTCTCAGTATGAATGGCACAATGCTGCTGGTCTTCTGTGAGCACAGGAATTGTCCTGGCTTAAAGAAACTTTAACCCTATGTGTAATTAGTTATCTGCTATCTATTTACCAAGATGTAAGTCTGTATTCTGGCATTATGTAGCCTACAGTGATATTGTAGTAAACATGGATTTACAATATCTATTGACCAATAATTCAAATATTATTTTACCTTTTACTAGCTTTGTAATCTTGGGAAAGTTAGTTATGCTCTAGATTGCAATATCTATTATTAGATTAGCTTACACGTACAAGTTTTTGATAGTACCTTTTAATTCAATCATATAACACTTTGTAAAAGAAATTAAAGGAGCCCTGCAGGGTATAGTTTAGTTCAGGTGTTTCCAACCTGAGAACCACAGTCCACATGTGATCCCAGGTGGCTATGTAGCCCAACACAAAATCATATACTTACTTAAAACATTATGAGTTTCTTTGTGTGATTTTTTTTTAGTGGAACATGACTGGATGTAGTTCTCTATAGTGAACTTTGTAGACGACATCACAGTGTCACAATGTCAAATAAAGTAAACAACATACACTCTTGTTCTTGCTATTTACACACCTGTGTGGCTTCAGTTTTACACCCATGTGCAGCTTCCAGTGTGTTATCTTTTAAGTGCAGTTGAACCAACATCATCATACATTACATATCCTAGTGGCGACATGGTGAGGCAGACATTATCCACAATATTTCAACCATTCTGGGCATTTAATGTTATTTAGAAGACAGGTAAGCATTCTTTTTTTCCTTTTTTTTGCAGTTTTTGACTGGGGCCAGGTTTGAACCGCCACTGCTGGCATATGGGGCTGGCACCCTATTCCTTTGAGCCGCAGGCTCTGCTCTTGAGGTAAGCATTTTTATTAGGTTATTTAAGGTACTTCCACACCTTGGTGGAACCTCACACATTACCCACTGTGCTTTACCTTTGGACCTCTGCCTCACCCCTCATCAGCAGCCAACATGTGGAAGAGCCCAAACTTTGCTTTCTGTTTTGGGATCTAAAAGTAACTTTCCTTTATCTATTATTATTTTTTAATCCTAGAATGGCTTCTCCAAAGTCTCAAAAGAAACAGAACCCCCCAAAAGAAAACTTGGATGGAGAAAGATTGTTCAGTGAAAAGTGAATGGATGACTACTTTTTTGTTGAGGCAAATAGTAACGCACTGTGCTTAATTTATAGGGAATTTATGCAAGTTTTCAAGGACTATAATTTGTCAAGGTAGGCTATGCCAAAAACACACTGCCAGTTATGTCATAAGGACAAAATAGCAGAACTGGAAAGTATGGTGTCTTCTCAACAAAAAAAAATTTATAAAATTCCAACTCAGATAGATTCTATTGCAAAAACTAGTTATGTGGTAGCGTATTTAATAGAAAAATTATCCAAACTACTTATTGAGCAATGTGTGATAAACATGGCAGATATAATTTGCTCTGACAAAAGGGGGTATATTTCTAAACTCAATTTTTTGTTACTAGACTACAGCCAGGTGAATTGAAGAAATTGGAAAATCTATCAAAACAAGCACAGAGAGTAAAGCTACTAATTTTAAATTTTATGTCTTGATGGATGACAGCACTGATGCTACAAATACAGTTCAATTTGCTGGTTGTATTAGACATATCAATGACAAATATAATATTACAGAATAAATGGTTTCCTTTGTGCTATTAAAAGACACAACTAAATCAAGAGATTTATACAAAACAGTAGAAATATGTTAAAGTAATTTTCCATTGTCAACATATCTGGTATAGTTACATATGGTGCTCTGGTGATGGTAGGTACAGGGAGGGACTTGTAAAATTAATAGAAGACAATGCAGTTGTTCCACAAAATTCATGTTTGATGAACTATCATGCACAGTACATCAAGCAAATTTATGTGCAAATCTTAAAAAATGAATAATGCCATGCAAATTGTCATCAAGATAGTGAATTCCAGCCAGGCACAGTAGCTCACGCCTGTAATCCTAGCACTATGGAAGGCAGTGGATGAATTTCTTGAGCTTAGGAGTTTAAGACCAGCCTGACCAAGAGTGAGACCCCGTCTCTAAAAATAGCTGGGCATTGTGATGAGAACCTGTAATCCTATCTCTAGGGAGACCGTGGCATGAGAATCACTTGAGCCCAAGAGTTTGCGGTTGCTGTAAGCTATGATGCCAAGGCACTTTACATACAGAAGGTGACAAAGTGAGACTCCATAT
>NW_003852635.1:1808816-1811871 GCF_000181295.1 Otolemur garnettii | reverse complement strand
AATGAATTTCATAAAGTCCGAGGGATTTAATCATCACCAATTCCAGGAATTCGTTAAAAGTTTTGATGCTAACTATTGCAACATTTACTTTCTGTAAGTAACATAGCTATGTTGAGGTCAATTATTGAAAAGATTTGCAACATGTTATCAAGTTGTTTATGGTATCAAAAGCCAGCTTAATTATAGATTTAGTATTTTTAGTGGATTTAACCAGTTACATGAGTTAAACATGTGCTTGAAGGGGTAAACCAACTTATCAATACGATATTTCAAATCACAATAGCATTCCAAATAAAAGCAAAACTGTGGCAAGCTCAAATTAAGGCAAACAATTTTATGCATTTAAACCCATTCTATTTGGTACAAGAATCTGAAAACAGATTTCAGTATTTCTGGGAAAATAATTTTGTGGTACACTCACAACTCCATTTTGAGTTAAGATATTATGTTACCCCAAGTCTCAAATGAAACGCATAGAGATACAATCTGACATTCGACTTAGAAAAAAAAATTGATCACATTTCTTTAAAGCAGCTGAAATTAGTCAATAGAGACAGGCCAATACTCTTGCAAAACAACACTATTGCACAAATAATGCTGCTCAAACTATGGAACCTGGACTTGGAAAAACTGCATAATCCACCATTTTCACCAGACTGCAACAACCCAATACCACTACTTCCAGGTGTTGGACCACTCTGGCAAGGAAAAGTATTCAATTCTCAACAAGCCGTGGAAAAATGCTTTTATGATTTCATAGTCACTCATTCTCTAGGCTTCTTTCCTGCATACATAAGCTACTGTTAAGGTGGCAAAACTGTGGTAACAGATTAGGTGCATACTTTGATTAATTGTACTGATTCTTATTGGAGATCTAAAAAACCAAACTTTTGATTCAAAAATCAGATATTTCAGAATTAATGACCCAATAATATGCAAGTCCTATTCTGCAAGGTCCTGTTGCTACCTTCTATGAATGTTTAGATAACAGCCTTTCCATGGATGTCCGCACTCTCTCTACTTTAAATGAGACATTGAAAGGCCAAATATTACTATGTTGTTTAGTGAAGTTTTATGCAATGAAGGAAAACTTCCTGTTTATTTATATTTCATTATAAAAGTATCTATAAACCTGCCTGTGCTGTAAAGTGTAAGAGGAATGTTAATGAAAATCTTGTAGTTTTGTGACTTTGCTTTATAGCCACAGGTGGTTCAGTTGAGAGACATACAAAAAATAAACACTTTCATTTTCCTCAAAGTTGAATTTCTATTCTGATAACTTGGGCACTTCCTAAGGGTGAGACATTTTGTCTAGTTCTTTTTTTCTATAAGGAATTATCTCCCTGGTAAATCCTCAATCGCTAATATAAACACTATAACATTTAGTTTATATACAGATAACTTTCAAATTTTGTGCCTCTCACTGATATTTTTATATTGTTTCTGACATTTCACTATGATATACAGGGAAATGAATATCTCCATTTAAAAGGTTTTTCACTTACATTTGTTTACTCTGGGATAACTTCCCACAAATGTTATTACTTTTTAATATAATATTCGTATATTTATTTTTTAAAATACTATACATGAATCTTTTGAAACAAAAGCATTATTAATAAATTTATAGTTTGTCAAAGAGTGTAAGAATTGATCCAATTTCACTGTACATGCACCAACATTGGGAATGTTAAACAGAAAAGAAAAATCATAGCAGCGTGCAATTTAACATAATAAAAATAGACTTGAAAAATATAATGGGGTTGATTTCTACAAAAATAGTACTAATATTATCGCAAAGGCCAGAAAAATGGCTATACCAGTAAACTCAGAGTATATTGGCTTTTTTTTTTTTTTTTTTTTTTGAGACAGACTCTCACTCTCTCACCAAGCCTAACCTCAACAGGTTGACTTCAGTTCAAGTCATCCTCCTGTCTCAGCTTACCAAGTAACTGGGACTACAGGCACTACTATAACTCCCAGGTAATTTTTCTGTTTTGGTAGAGGTGGGGTCTTGTTCATGCTCAGAGTGATTTTGAACTCCTTAGTTCAAGGGATCCTCCTACATCAGCCTCTAAGAGTGCTAGGATGTCAGGAATAAGCCACCACCCCCAGACAGTACGGGCATTTTTTGTCAAAAAGATCACAGTAAGAAAAGCACTAATTCCAGAATATTATAGGATGAATTATTTCCAATAATTTCTAATACATATTTTCAATATATAATATGATGAATATCACAATTTTTAGAAATAGCCATTAGTGACAGAAAAAAAAAATACTACTGCTACTAGGAATAATTAGTATTCATTCATAATTTGAATCAATAATGAAACAAATTAGGATAAAATTCTATTCACAATAATTACATGGAATACAAATTATTATGAAATTTATTTATGTACAAAGAACAACTAGTTGGAATTAATAATAGACAATTAAGTTAGCATAACATATGTGGGAATAATTAATAAAAAATACCTGAGGAAGACTTCCCAAGCAATTGAACCAATACCAAAAAGACATTACTGGAATCTGATCAAACTAAAAACCTTCTGCACAGACAAAAACACAGTAAGTAAAACAAACAGCCCTCAGAATGAGGGCAGATATTTGTAGGTTATGTCTCTGACAAAGGTTTAATAACCAGAATCCACAGAGAACTCAAACTTATTAGCAAGAAAAGAAGAAGTGATCCTATTTCAGGGTGGGCAAGAGACTTGAAAATTCTCTGAAGAAGATAGGCACATGGCCTACAGACACATGAAAAAATGCTCATCATCCTTAATCATCAGAGAAATACAAATCAAAACTACTTTGAGATATCACCTAACTCCAGTAAGATTAGCCCATATCATAAAATCCCAATACCAGAGATGTTGGCATGGATGTGGAGAAAAGGGAACACTTCTACACTGCTGGTGGGAATGCAAACTAATACATTCCTTTTGGAAAGATGTTTCGAGATCACTTGGGATCTAAAAATAGACCTGCCATTCGATCCTACAATTCTTCTACTAGGTATATATTCAGAAGACCAAAAATCACTTTATAA
>NW_003852635.1:1807438-1808688 GCF_000181295.1 Otolemur garnettii | reverse complement strand
ATGGAGACTTTACCTCCTTCATGTTTACATGGATGGGGCTAGAACATATTCTTAGCAAAGTATCTCAAGAATGGAAGAAAAAGTATCCAATGTACTCAGCCCTACTACAAAACCAATTTGAAAGCTATAACCCAATTATAGCCCAAGGAGAAGGGGAAAGAGGAGCAGGGAAAGGAGAAGGGAGAATGAGTGGAGGAGGTTAATTGGTGGGAAAATAATAATTATGAAAATCAAACCTATTACCTATCACCCAGAAAATAAACGCTTTTTACCGTGAGAAAAGAGATGTGGGCAGGTATATATGTGTATTATACATATGCATGTATGTGTGAAGACCTTTAATTTTTTGTTTTCTGTATCATATAAACCATGTATGTAAAAATGTTAGTTCTTCATAAATGTAGTTTACTTTAATAATCTGCACAATTCTTTCACTTTTATGAAATAATTATTGATCATTTGAGAGATTCAAATTTTCCTCCATCTGTGTATCAAACTTCCATGCCATCTTTTTTCTTCCTTTTTTGTAGTTTTTGGCCAGGCCTGGGTTTGAACCTGCCACCTCCAGCATATGGGGCCAGCGCCTTACTCCTTTGAGCCACAGGCGCCACCCCCATGCCATATTTTATTTAGATATTTTTATTAGTCTAATAGTCTAAATTCAGCCTTAAAAGTGTGGCATTTTCAACAACTGAAGAACTAAAACTAGACTGCATTTGTTCAGAGTAGAAAGTAATAACACATCTATCACTCCAAATGGCATACACTTAAGTTTGTAGCATAGAATCACAAAGATTTTTTAGGAGTAGTATCACTACATTATAGATTTATTTAGAAATCCTCATGAACATGAGCAACTGTGCAATGTTCCTGCATTTTATTTTAAACATAGTGGTGATAATGGTTATAGATTGTTTTTGATTGAGAGAGAAAAATATATAATGATTATGGAATTTATTTCCATCCATGGCATTTCCTGTAATTTCCTTGTATTACTGGAAAAACGATAAAAACGTTTTGTCCCATTCAACTGTATTAAGATTTTTAGATAGTAAGGAAGGTGCCAGAATTAATTACAGAGGAGAAGTCTTGGGGAGGGTGTCCATAGTCTAGGTTTTTGATTACTAAAAGCCCATCAAGATTAATTTTTATCATTTTTTTTTAATTGAATGGTAACTATTCACATTAATGCACTTCTGGGGTACAGTGTGGGGTTTTCACATGCAATCTGAAATACTTCCATCAAACTG
>NW_003852635.1:1795079-1805519 GCF_000181295.1 Otolemur garnettii | reverse complement strand
GGAGACAATGGGCACCCTTGCCTAGTTCCTGATCTGAGTGGAAATGATTTCAGTTTAACTCCATTCAATACAATATTGGCTGTAGGTTTACTGTAGATGGTCTCTATCAGTCTAAGGAATGTCCCTTCTATACCAATTTTCTTAAGTGTTCTGATCATAACATCAAACAAATCATACATCTCGACCAAGTGGGTTTTATCCCAGGATCTCAAGGATGGTTCAACATACGTAAATCTATAAATATAATTATCACATAAACAAATTATCATTCTTGATGTTAGCAGGTTAGCAGTCTTGACAAATCCATTATAAATACGATAGATCTTATTTTTGTTACTTTTCCTGTTAATGTTATGAGTATCACATTCATTGGTGCAAGAATGAAACTATCTTTGGAGCCAATCAACTTACTCTATTCTCAAAAAAAAAAAAGAAGGCATAAAATAACAGCATAATCTCCTGGGTTGACAATAGCTGCAGTGTACAGACCTCCAGAAATACATTTAAGACCAGAAACATGGAATCAGTTCCATGTACTAATCCTGATGCTCCGAAGACCATAGCAAGACATGTAACCCCTTAAGTATTCATTAAATTATTATTATTTTTAACTTGTACATTACCTTCATTTAAGAATCTCTATTCCTTTCTGATTTTCCTTCCCTCAATCTCTCTCTCAGTAGTGTTCAACCTGTGACCCATGAGCTCCATGCTGATTTTGAGAAGACTTTTTTGCACATCTAAGGTATGAATGTCACAGTAACTATGGGCAGATCTTTTTTTATGTGTGTGTGTCTGACTTTCTCTAGTGTTTGTGTATTTATTGTGTGGCCCAAGACAACTCTTCTTCTTCTGATGTGACCCACAGAAGCCAAAAGGTTGGACACTCTTGGCTGGTTTAAGACATATCTAGCTTTGGCAGGAGAAATTACACTATAGCAAAGCATTATTTTCTGTTACAATAATAACAATTTTAACGCTATCTCATGAATTGGTTTAGCTCAATAATTCTTTAAAGATTTACAATGCAGGACACTTTTAAATAAATTAGAATATTCCAGTAATTTTCATTTAGTATTGTATGAAACACAGAAAACAAAATTTCGTCTTTAATTGTAGAAAGTTGGTTATAACTTATTTTTAATTTTCCTTCTTGTGAAAACATTGCCCAAGTTACCACCTTTATATTGATTACATAAATTAAGTATGTATTTATATTATATGTGTATAAAACTGCATAAAGTTATTTTTAATCAGTTTGTGCATCACTGCCTCTGAGATATCAACAGAGGAAACATTACAACTGGGACATTTTTTAAAATGCCTCAACTTAATTCATTAGCACAGTGAAATTAAACAGAAGTTGTTCAATTAATTAACTCCCAAGGTGAGGTAATGGCAAAGATAGTCATAAGATGAATGGTTAAAGGAAAGAAGTGATCATCATAATGGTGGAGGAGAAAAAGTGAGCCAAAGGATAAAACATTCAAGAATTGAGTCTGAAAGAACTTCCAGTTCTTGAAACAGTTTGAACAATCTTGTCTAAAGTTTTGAAACAGCTTCAGGTCTAGAACGTAAAAATGAAGAGTGAGGAATGAAGCAATGAGGAATATGGTAAATACTTACCCTACTCCAGGAATATTGACATCAGATAATGAAACCCAAAGCAAACAGGGAAAAACAATTCACTATAAATCACTCCAAGAAAAAGCTTGAAAATAGAAAGATATTTTACTGCTGACTTAAAAGGCATGCCAGAGTTACAGTGGACAAGTTCTTTGGTTGAAAGAGAGCATCCACCTGGGACTTCACAGGCCTGAGTAGAGACCAGAGTTTTCAGAAAAGGAAGAACATCAGAGCTATCAGAGAGGACATAATCTAGAAATGTTCTCTTACAATTAAAGCAGAAGTTTCTCAAAGCATATATAAGTAATTTTTAAAAAGGAGATGAAGGTAACCTCCTAAAGAGAATTATTATAATGACAGCTAATACTCATATATTATTTTAAACAAAATGTTTATGTGTCAATTATGAATAACTAACTTTTATTTAGTTCCCATTATTTTGCAAAGCCCTTTACATAATCCTTTCAACTGATCCTCATAACTCAGAAGTATAGAGAGGGGACAAATCTCCATCATTTCCCGTGGGCACCATATTAGGGAGTAGACAGCTGAAAATTTAAACCCAGATTTTCTTATATTATAAAACTTATTTTTGGCTTCTTAAGCATCACCTTTGGGTATAATAAGCCAAGAACCCATGGCTTATCAAATAGTGCCTTTCAATTTAGAGACAGAGAAGGTTAATTTACTTTTAAAATCTAATCTAACTCCAATGTTAGCATAATATAATTACATATGAGGAATGGCATTTAACAATTACTTGATATTTAGATTTGCTTCACTAATCATATTCACAGTTATTATACATTAAATATTATTTACATTTTAAAAGAAAATTACTAGATTTATTGAACTAAATCTATATCTATAAAAATAAAAATCAGAATGCAATTTCTAGATAAATGCTGAATCATCATGATTAAAATTAAAAACACTTTCTGGACAGAAAAACTAAATATAGAAACTGTAAAGGTAGGGATATGGCTCTGATGTCTTGATAAATAAATAGGTAGAATGCATACTAAAATATTTTCAGTGATTGATATTGTAAGAATATAGACAAGGAAAGATATAATCAGAAATAAAAATAAGAATATTTTTGTTTGAAGGCTAGAATTCTGGGTGATTTACATTGCCTTTTCAAAAAAAGGTCCCAAGAAGTTTGTTATATTTAGTGAATGCAATTTTTCTGATGCTACTGTCTTGTTAAGTGTCTTTTTACATGACTATATCTGTTGGGTAACTCTTACACATTTAATGTTACACATTCTCTGAGCTTTTAGTTAAAGCTGTGTGTTTGGATACAATCAGGTGCCTGCAATGGCCCTTAATCCCACTCTGGAAATACAGAAAAGGTACTGTCTAGTTTGCTTTTGTGACTATTTGCTGTCTTTTTCCAGGTCAGTGCTTTTCCTAATGAACTGTGTGTGTCCAAAAGAGTACAAGTGTTTACTCTCACTTCACATATGATTGTGGATAAGAATTCAATTAAGTACAAAAGGATGGAAATGTTCAGTTTTAGGTTTTATCATACAGTAAGTTGTGTTGTCCGTGACATTATCTTTTACATTCCTTTATATTCATGAACTGTAGTGAGTTATTTATAATATCATTAAACATTGACACTCATACTTTCCCTTTCTTTAGCTGGAGTAAATTATCAATGTAGAATATGACTTAACAAACTACTTAGAAAAATCAAAGGGTACTTTGTCAATCATCTCAACTACAATCCATAACCAAAGTGAATTAAAAAATGAATACATTTCTATACAATCTAAAATGTGCCATTGTTGGAACAATTAAAATCCTTTGGGGGAAAAGACACCAGTTTTTACCACAAATGCAAAATATATGAGATCTAATAGCAAATCTCAATCACTTTCAATAACAAGCAATTGCCAATTTAATAATTACTCAATTTCAACTATTTTAAAATCCTTTGCTTACTAAGAAAAAGTAAAGCACTCTGTAGTGCTCCTAAAAGCTGAAGAATTTATATCTCATATGATGTTAGGATTTTTTAGGCAAATTTCCTCATTTAAAGTAGCAACATAAATATCTCCCTAAAAGAAATTCTCTAATTGATTTACAGAAGTAATAGGAGTGAAGAAAAAAGGAATCATTCATGATTCAGAGCAAAAGTATCTTGAGCTCAAAGGATTATTTGAGAAAATATATTCATACTGATATTTGACACGAAAGCTGTAGCACACGTGGCTTCCACCTACCTGGATTCACTTTTGTTGATTCTAAGGTGGAATCACTATCAACACCAACACTCATTTCCTGAGTAGAGTGCCTGGTCCATCAACCATGAACACTGATTCGGTTACATAGTTTGCTTTCCTAAGGTTAAAGTCCGGGTTGTACTTGGACCCTTCCACCAGACAGTGTGCGATATACCCGTGCAATGTACTCATTGGGTGAAAATTTACCCAAACCCTTCCTCACCTATCCTTTAAACAAAAAACTTCTGAGTTTTGTCTCTCGTGAGCATGTAGTTGTTAATCTGAAATTTAAAAAAAATTAAAATACATAAAATTTTTAAAAATCGGGATCATTGAAGTTTCAAAACAGGCGTCACATGTTTAGAGAAGGAAACAGTGGTGATTGCAGATAACTGCATTATATTTAGTAGTATATTATGATGATTTTTTATTATTAACTCAAAAGGACACTGAAAAGTAAGTATACTTTGGTTTAAAATACATTCCTTTTATGAATAATTTAAGAAAGCCACTCAATTAGAAAATAAGCCAATATTTGTCATACAATGTTATTTATAAATGTGGGAAATATAGGAAAAAATTGTGACTCTGTTAAGAAACAAACTCAAGGTTACTTAATAAAAATGACATACTTTTTTTTTTTTTTTTTTTTGAGACGGAGCCTCAAGCTATCCCCTGGGTAGAGTGCCATGGCATTACAGCTCATAGCAACCTCCAACTCCTGGGCTCAAGCGAGTCTCCTGCCTCAGCCTCCCAAGTAGCTGGGACCACAGGCGCCCCACAACACCTGGCTATTTTTTTTTAGTTGCAGCCATCATTGTTGTTTGGCGGGCCCGGGCTGGGGATTCGAACCCAGCCACCTTAGGTGTATGTGGCTGACGCCTTAGCTGCTTGAGCCACAGGTGCAGAGCCAAAAATTACATACTTTAATACTAATTTTTAGTAAAGAAAATACCTCCAAATATCTCCTAATAACAACTTTTCTCTCAAAGAAAATAGATATTACAAGTTTTACATATAAAGCTATCTGATTTTTTTAAAATATGTAGGTTTTATTTAGCAAAGGAATTATTTTATTGTCAACTTATTCGAGAAATTAAAGTTGGATTCATTTTCTTATATTTGATTTTTCTTAGTTCACTGTAGAAAAATAAGCTACTAACATTTTAAGAATATTGAGTTTACATGTCATTATATTTTATTATTAATATATTTTAATGTTTAAAAATGAATAGTTATTTAATGTATAGTATAAACAAAATCAAGTTTGAAAACATATTTGATTGTGATATGTATTTATCCAAAATGCTTTGATGAATTAAGTGGCTTTATGATTATAACTATATGAATTAAATAGACTTATTATTTTAATACTTATTCAGATGAAATTAGAGTAGAAAGGCTATTTGGCTTTCCTTGAAGTTTCAAATAAGATGAATAATAATTCTATGAGCCGTATGTCCATAGAGTTCTACTATCACTAAATTGCTGGCCAATTTATTATATGGACATTTATTTTCCCAGGATCTTTAAAAGTATGTTTCAGAATAAGAAATAGATGTATATAAATCTCTCTTGTGTTTTTAAAAGAAAATGAAACCTATAACCAGTTTGGATTCCTCTGGTTCATTTTTTACTTGCAAGTGTCAAAGAACATCCTGTCTTCTCAAGGCTGCTTCTGTGGTGTGTGAATGTAAATTGTACTTCACTTTGACGGGCTGCTGTTCCGAAGAATATGGCTATTTATTTAAACAGGGAATTTTTCCAGACTACTAACCTTTCTAGTCTTGAGATGAATTTGCTGATACATAACTGACCTTTCAACTGTCTTGCCCCTAAATACACAAACAATTTTCCTTTCTATTTCTCAAAATTGCTCTTGCTGTTTCATTTTTGTGTATGTCTTTCCATGTACGCATTTTCCCACACTATGGTAGAGGTAGATGCAGGACTTAATATAAAGGACAAGTATCATGTGTAAATTCATGATCCATAAAATAATATTCTAAAATGACTTTATTTCCCCTACACTAGTAAGGATGCCATCCTAATTTTTGTTCTGTTTCTTCTCACTCCCTATACATCATTTAACTATATATTTGTGCAGATTTGCTATGCCACCAATGATTCCCATTCTAGGATGGCATTTTTTTCATTCTGCTGTTAAAAACCTAAATACCAATGGCCTATATGATTAAACCATAGTTATCAGTAAATAAAAATTCAGCCTCTCATTTTAAGTCTACTTAAAGTTTTCTAAATTCTGAGACAATATTGTATAGAAATGCTGAAAATTGAAGATAATGCAAAACTACAAACCCTGTAACAACACCTCCTTCTGTAGTTATTCCCAATGCAGCTACATCACTGCATTGGTATAGGACAGCAGCAAGTATAACCTCTACGGAAAACAATATGGAGATTCCTCAGAGAAGTAAACCTAGACTTACCACTGGACCCAGAAATGCACCACTACTGGGTATACTGGGTATCTACCCAAAGGAAAACAAGTCATTTTTATCCAAAAGACATCTGCACTCAAATGTTTACCGTAGCACCACTCACAAAGATGTGGAATCAACTAAATTATGATCAATTCATGACTTCAGTGATCTAATCTTAGTGTTGAATGATCATTTCTTTTACTCATAAATTCAGGTGTATAGGAAACCATGCAATTTTTTGTTTTGTTAGGAAATTATAAATTTCTTGGCTCTGTGCCTGTAGCACAGTGGTTATGGTGCCAGTCTCATGCACCGAGGCTGGTGGGTTTGAGCTGGCCCAAGCCAGCTAAACAACAATGACAACCACAACAAGAAAATAGCAGGGCGTTGTGGTGGGTGCCTGTAGTCCCAGCTACTTGGGAGGCTGAGGCAAGATATCACTTAAGCCCAAAGAGTTTGAGGTTGCTGTGATCTGTGATACCATAGTACTCTCTAATGAGGACAACAAAGTGAGACTGTCTCAAAAAAAAAAAAAAATCATACATTTCTCAAAGTACAATATGAAATGTTATGGAAGTTTCTAGGCTATATTTTCAAGCATATAAAGGTATTATTCTACTTTTAAATCATCTTACCTGAGCCCTTATTTATCTCCTTGAAAATGTTCTATTTCCTATGCATTAACCTTTTTCTCTTTTCATTGTTGTTGTTTTTGAATTATATAATTGATGAGAAATGAATCTATTTCATTTAGCTTATAACATGAAAACAATGTTCCCTGTGGTAAAGAAAGGAATTGCGAAGATGATCATTATTGTCTTTGATCTTCAGGAGATAAAATTATTAATAGTCACATAAAACAAAATTATTTAGGGAAAATATTTTCCTGCTGATAGATGTCAGGAGCATGGAAAGGGACAGGAGGTGGAATCTTTGTCATAAGTACCTGAAATATACGTATGCCTAAAGTTAGCATCATAATGGGGAAATGCTAATGTCATCTCTACTCATGTATTAACAAGTCAAGAAAGCCTACCATCTCCGGATCTGTTTAACGCTGTATTGGAAGAATTAACCTATGAAATTCAGAAAAGGATAATAATTGTAGCCTTAAGAATTATCAAAAAAGGTAACATTATCTCCATTTATGGATGATATGATCTCTCTCACTAATTTCTTTGAGTTGTCACATATGCTAATTGCAAACAAAAAATAATTTACTAATATAATATGATATAAAGTCAGCATGCAAAACTCAAGGCCTATCACGTGTAAAAACAATAAAGAGTTAAAAATATAATGAAAGATAAGAGCTTATTTACCATGGCTACAAAGATAAAATGTCTAAAAATAAACTTAAACTGAGTTTACTAACTTAGCCAGGTAATAAAATCAGACCGCCAACATCAAAATATTAGAATATGGGTGGATGAATAGACAATCAAATAAATAAAAATTCCAAAAGTACAAGCAAGAGATATAGCACTTTAGTATATAATAAAAGTAGTGTTCTGAGTTACTGAGATCAAATAATTTCACTAAATAAATGATTATGGGACCAGTGAGTAGCCACTTAAAAGGAATAAAATTACATCCATTTTCAATATATACCAGTAAGCTTTAATGGTTAAGATCTAAATGTAAAAATTATCATCATAAACATAATGGAAGAAAGGACGACAGAATTCCTTTAAACTTTGCATAGAGAAGAATATTTCTAACACCTCTAAAGTTAGAGGAAATAAGAAAAATGATTAATATCATGTATATATAATTTTAAAACATTTCCACTGGGAAAAACCCAGCAATATCAGAGACAAATGATTGAGCCAGGCCTGGTGGCTCACATTTGTAATCCTAGCACTTTGGGAGACTAAGGCAGATGGATTGTTTGAGCTCAGGAGTTCGAGACCCGCCTGAATAAGAGTGAAACATTGTTCCTATTAAAAATAGATAAACTAGCATTCTATCATAGACATACTTTTATTTGACAATGTGAATGTTACTTTTTTGCATTATTATTATTGCTTATTATTTCTTTGCACAATCTTCTGATTTCTTTTCTGATTATATTTATCTTTGTTCCATCTTTATGAAGTTTTTGTTTCTAGTCCTTATCTTAAACATTGTTATTCTTATTAAATTTTAAGACTTTAATTTTGGGAAGGCATAAAGTGGAAACCAAATAAACACATGTACATGTACAGAGAAAATGAAAAAAAAAAATAGAAAAACTAACCAGGCATAGTGGTGGGCACATGGAGTGCCTCGGGAGGCTGAGGCAAGAGGATTACTTGTGCCCAAGAGTTTGAGATTGCTGTGATCTATGACACCCTGGCACTCTACCCAGGCCGAGAGAGTGAGTCTGTCTCAAAACAAACAAACAAACAAACAAAACCCCAAACAAACAAAAACATAGCAAATTACTATGTTAAAATATTTATGACATGTACTATAGAATAAAAGTTTCAACAACTATAATGTATAAAATAGAATATCTAAAAATATTAAGGGACAACTTAAGATTTCAAGTAACATAAACAAAAACCTGAGATTAATTTTTAAGATAAAAAATAAAATATTTCTCATATATATGTACTGAAATTCACCCATAAAGGAAATACAAATTAAAACTATACTTTCTCACAATGTCTCACCTGTCGGATTGACAAAACTCAAAAAATATGACAATGCACCCATTTTTCCAAACTGTGAGAATATTTTATAATTTCTCCTGGGACTGTGGAATGGAATAACCCTGTGGGGGATATCTTGGAAATATTTTTTAAATCTACATATGTATTTACCATGAATCCATAAATTAGATGTCTTAGAATATACCCTGTAATTTCACTTAGTGTCGTAGAAAAAAAAAAGATACTACTAAAAATGACTAAATTGTCTAATTTGCTGGTAAAAAATAACAGGAAAGAAGAATAGATGAACATATTTGATTAGATTTGCACACAAAAATTGGTTACCTACAAAGAATGCGGTAAAAAGAATGGAAGGGAAAGGATATTTGAGTTAAATACTTCTAAATATTTTGCAATTGAGGTGAAATTTGCATAACACAAAATTAACTACTCAAACTTAGAAATTCACCAGTGTTTAGTACATGTATAATATTTTGAAACTGCTACCTCTAATTACAAAATATTCTCATCCCACCAAATGGAATTGCTATGCCATTAAGCAATTATTCCCCATTCTTCCTTGCCCCCACCATCTGGAACCACCAATCTGCTTTCCATCCCAATGGATTTAATCTATTTTGAATATTCCACAAAGTTTGAATCATATCATAGGTCATATATGCCTGGGGTGTGTATGAGAGAGAGAGAAAGAGACATCTATCTTTGTGTCTGACTTTTTCACTTAGCATAGTATTTTGGAGCCTTATCCACATTGTAGCATTTACTTTGTTCTTATGTATGGTTGAATTATATCCTATCCATTGATGGATATTTGGTTATTTCCCCAAATGTGAATAGTTGTGAATAGTGTTGCTCCGAACATGCATGTATGTATTTGTTTTCTACTCTTGGGGCATATACCTAAAAGTGAAATTGCTGGATCATATGGGTAATTCTATGTTTAACTTGAGAATCCCCCAAACCACTTTCCACAGCAGCTCTAATGCTTGATCTTCGCAAAGCAACGTCTGAGGATTCCAATGTTTTTTTTTTTTCATACTCACCAATACTTATTATTGTATTTCCCTTTGATCATGGCTAAGGCAGTGGGTCTGAAGTACTACCTCAATGATTTCTATTTGCATTTCTCTAGTGCCTAATTATATTGAGAATTTCCCTCCTGTGTTTATATATCTTCTATGAAGAAATATTTATTCAGGTTCTTTGCTTATCTTTTATTTGAACTGTTTTGTTTTCACAGTTAAGTAGTGAGAGTTCATTACATATTCTGGTTATTAAAGTGTTACCAGATATATAACATGAAATATTTTCTCTCATTTCATTGGTTGTCTTTTCACTTTCTTGAGAATGCTTTTTAATGCCCCAAGCTTTGGGCAGTGCCTGTGGCTCAAAGGAGTAGGATGCTGGCCCCATATGCCAGAGGTGGTGGGTTGGCAGGTTCAAATCCAGCCCTGGCCAAAAACTACAATAATAATAATAATA
>NW_003852635.1:1793231-1795038 GCF_000181295.1 Otolemur garnettii | reverse complement strand
TGTTGTTGCTGATGCTTTTGCTTTTATAGCCAAGAATTTATTGACAAATCCACAGTCATGATGATTTGCCCCTGTGTTTTCTTCTAAGAGTTTTATGGGTTTAGATCCTCTATGTATATTGTTGACCCATTTTGAGTTAATTCTTTTTACATTTGGTGTAAGCTAGCAGTCCAATATCATTATTTTGTGTGCAGCTCAATCATTGTCTCAGCACCATTTGTTGAAGAGACTCCTCTTGCCTAATTTAATGCTCTTGGCACCTTTCTTGAAAATCAATTGCCCTAGATATGTAATTTTGGGGAGGGAGGATTCTCAATTCTACTTCATCTGTCTGTATGCCTGTTCCTATGTCAGAACTATATATCTTTGTTTACTGCAGATTTTTACTACCCTGGAAAAATCAGAAGGTATAAGTTAACCATATTCCCTATATTTGCTTTTCTTTTTCAAGTCTAGCTGGGCTATTTAAGTCCCCATACAATTCAGGTGAAGATGCTGTAAGCTCTTTTATTTTTCCTTCTGTACTTCGATTATCAGAGGGCAAGGAGAAAATTGCAGTACACTATAAGAGAAAATGTTGCTTGTATTTTATTATCAGTCTTCACTAAATGGCAATGGATAATTTCTAATTTCATTTATTCATATTAACATCTACTATTGTAGATCAAGAAGGAAGAAATGAAGCCAAAAAGGAAGCAAACAAATAGTTTTCATTAAAGTCCAGGGAAAATAGTGACTGAAAACCCCATTCTCAGCAAGGAAAAACACTCCCAGAAAAGGGGAATAATAGAGAAATAAGCTGAGCAAAGATGGAATCAAAACAATTTAGCTAGCTTACTTTTAAACGAACAGTTAAATTCCTGCTTTTACTGGGAGCTTGGCCTGTGAGGGGTACAGCTTATAAACATCTCTGCTGTGATCTGTAAGCACTCTGTAGGACAATGGCTGTAGCAGAAGCTGTATGCAAGGCCTGGAAAGAAACATTAACCAGGCCAACCCCTATCCTGTCAACTGTCAAAACAAATACCCATTGTGGCAATTTATATTATGGCCAGAGAAGAGATCTAAGGAACAGCGTTAGCCCTGAAACATGGGCAGACGAGCTTGTACTCTAATCATAGAGGGGAACACCACTGGGTAGGGATAAGAAAAAAAATTCCTCTTTTCACCAGTTCTTCAGAGGAACCTGATGCCACCACGTCTGCTGCCCAGAGAAAATAGAGGGGTCTGACCTCCCCCAAGGAATCTGTGTGCATGACCACAAACAGGACACTGTCCCCACACAAGTCATTTCTCACGGCTGTCCAGACTCTTAAAATTAGTGATTACAGATAGAATTAGAACTAATATATTTACTTATAAAAACTGCTGATGTTTGTGTTCCTTTCCTCAGCTGACTTCCCTCTGCTAGATAAGAAAATAGCTTTCAATAAAAACTAGGTGGAACAAAGACTCAGGGCCGTTCACTGACACCCCACAAGCCAGAGGTGGTCCACTGTACCCACCTTTGAAAATTTTGTTCTGTGTGTTTTGTCTCTTTATTTCTCGTGGCTTTTAATTTTTATTTTTTCCCCGTCTATCGCCACCAGTTCCACAGATCTTAAAGGACCCTGCCCCCAGGGTGGGACCCCAGCACTAGAGAAGTTAAAAACTAGAAAAACAAATGTTTAGAAAAGTAAATTAATGAGAAAATTCTGATGATAACAATTTAAATAAATAATTTTATATCATCATATTTTTAGTAAATACTATGCAATAAATTTCAAATGTAGAAGCAACTTGGAAATAAATAGGGCAATGGAACAAA
>NW_003852635.1:1782858-1793156 GCF_000181295.1 Otolemur garnettii | reverse complement strand
AAAAATTAAAACTAAAAATAGTAAAGTTTAATAAGTTCTGAAGATAATTCATTTAAAAAATTAAAAAGAAAATGGTAAGCAATTATTATCCTAGTAACAGAGATGATTGTGAACAAACTTGTATGTAACGTAATTCAGTCTAATTTTAGAATGTTCAAAAAATTGAGAATGATGAGTATGTTTTAATTTTATGTGTGTGTTATTAAAGACCAACATTTCTTTAAGTAGAAAACCTAATTAGACCAATAATCTGGTCAGGTTGTAAACTGTTTCATAGAATTCAAATATTGTGAGACCAGACATGTAATTCCTTGTAATAAAAATTTAAGTAAGGCATTTCATGATGTTAAAAAATAGACAACAAAAACGTTTAAAAGGTCAACACTTTTAGGTGTGACCTACTTAATTTTTTCCCCACTGAAACTAACAAATAGAACCAGAACACTAATGACTGTGTGGCAAACACTAATGACTGTGGATCTATCTGATCCACACTTATAGATATCACATTTATAACACAGTTTCTTTTGACATGGATAGTATAAGAGGAAAGATCTGGATAAATAGGAAAAATGTTCAGAGAGAGATAACGTTCCCTTACAGTGGTAAAACTTTTGCTATGCAATAGACATAGAAGTGTTTGAAATAGGAACCATTACTGCCAGATGGGAGAGTGATAGTTATGCATTAGGAGAGAAGTGGTACTAAAAACTAGACAAAAAGAACTAATTGAATACCTTAAAAAGTTATTATTGACAAATATTTACATAAGAGAATATAAAATGAATTTCTTACAACTTTTTAAACTAAAAAATTATAGAAGTATAGAGATATCTGAGTTTCTGACATAAGAAATATACCACATATATGTACATATTGATAAATTCTTAACATATATGAAGAAATTGAATCTTTCCTATAAACTGAAGAATTTACCATGTTCACAAATAGGTGTGTCCTGTTTCTTCTCTTACATAAAAATTAGCCGCAAAATTTAAAGAACTATTTAAGTAGTAATGATAAACTGGGGATAAAGCAGAACAATTTGGGGGGATAATTTCCAAGTTTCCAATAGCATACATTTCAAAAATCACTATGTTCAAAGATAAATAAGCATACTGTCTACAAAGCTTCATTATCCAGCATTGTCTATCTCAATGCTACCATGACCTTCCCAATAACAAATATTGCTATCATTCTTAATTATATTGCTTACATACTCTGAACCAATAAGTTACTATAATATGTCAAAGATTTAATTGTAATATCACTTGAGTTCATATTGTAATTTCCCTTTCACTGCCTTTCTCTTTGCTCATACCTCACTTTGATCGCTGTACCTGCCACATAAAACTTTTTCGTCCAGGACCCCTTTTAAACGCTTCTCTTCTCTGCTGATGCAGTTTACTTGGTAAACTATAAAACTGTTCTTATCCCTTCCCAGCTAGATTGATAGTTATGGTAGTTTATTTAGAACAATAATTGTTTAGGTTTATACTCTATTTAACCTACAACTCTGGCTGACATCTTAACTGACGATATATTAAACAGCCACGGATATTGAAAACTTCCAACTATCTCAAAGTTGATTCGGAGAAGATGAAGCTTCTTCTCCGTAGCTAAGGGAGGATGCATTTAAAGGAAGAAATAAGGTGATCAACTACAGCAGTTGACAGGCAACTTTCTTTACCAAATAGAAACGGCAAAATGCATTTTCAAAACTATTTACTGAAGTATCCATATTGCCTTCTCTAAATGTCTGAGGAAAAAATGATACTGGTATGGAAATAAAAATTTCCGGGACACTCAGCAGTTCTGTAAATGATTTGTTTATTTCTTACACTTTATCTGTCTTAGCAACATACATAGTTTTTTCTGTTCTATTCCTCAGTGCTATCATCACTATTAGTAGAAAATACAAATTGAGGGGGTGGAAAAAACTCGTGAAGTACTCTCAGGCCTTTTTTATGCATTTGCTTTAGTTATCCTAAAATGAAAAGTATGAAATTCTGAGGCCTTACGTATTATACCGATAGCCCTGTATCTAAAATATACCAGAGTAGCGTGTTATTCAAGTAAGATAATGATGAGGGGGTCACACCATATTAAATGTCCAAACAGGAGTGCAAACTTGGCTTACTGGAATTAAAGTCATAATCCATTTGTGACTCTTGTCTAGAAAACTGCATGTATAATTTAAAATATTTGAGTTTACTTAGATATTCAATAAATCTTTATATTTGTCACTAATGGTATTTTGTTTCCAGTAACATACATATTTTCACTTCAGAAGTCTTCTGCAGAGGACATTGGTTAAGATATGTTTGCTTTAGTGATACATTACATAAGTTGAATAAACTTGGATAGCTTCATAGGTGGGTTAGAATATTGATAAAAAAATTATGAATTTTCCCACCTGAATGACCTGAATGAAAAGGTAATTTATACGACTAAATATCCAGATTAACATGTAAATGTCTATGAGTAATTTTTGGATGTAAAAGACTAGACATAAGAAGATGGGCTTACTACACAAGCTCTGGTCTTCTCGCCCTACTAGATGAAGCTGTCTTCTCACAGAAGAAAGGCAAAGGGATCAATCATTGTCACATTCTTTTATGTTGTTCAAATAATTGGATTACCCTTGAGTGTTAAGCAAAATGTTTTATGGTAGCTGTGTATAACACATGCAAGACTGTGCAAATCTCTGCATATTGGTAAAAGTGTATGTGTTAGTCCTTCTGCACTCAGAGCAAAAGAGGACAATTCCTTAAACATAAAAGCTTGCACAGAGATTTCCTCCTCTTACTTTTTCACTTTCCTGAATATGGGAATAAATACCTAAAACACAGGAATATATTAACAAATCAGTGTTTTAATCAGAAAATGCACCCCAGTCCTGTGTGCATTCAGAAAAATTTAAGAAACAGGGCATTGCAACAATGAGAAATTTTTTGATACAAATAAGTTGATTTGAATGCACAAAACATCAACAATTATAAACATTAAAAGAAAAGAATATATCCTATATATCTGCTAGAAAAGTAATTTTAATTTTGTTGAAGCCTTTAATTTCTGTTTCAGTCATTTTTGTTTTTGTTGGTTTTTAAATATTTTTTATAGAAATCTATTCTCTATTTTCTTTTCTTCTTTTTAGAGAGTCTCACTCAGTCTCCCTAAACAGAGTATAGTAGCATCATCACAGCTCACTGCAACTTCAAATTCCTGGGCTCAAATGATCCTCCTACCTCAGCCTCCCAAGAGGCTGGGACTATAGGTGCCTGCTACAACGCCCAGCTAATTTGTTCTCTTTTTAATAGACATGGGGTCTTGCTCTTGCTCAGAGCGCTCTCAAACTCCTGACCTCATGTAATCCTCCCACCTCGCCCTCCCAAAGTGCTGGAATTACAGCTGTGAGCCATCACACCAACTCAAAATCTATTCTTGTATCATTTTTCTAAAAATTACAATAATAAACCAGAAAACATGAATGATTAGAAATTTTTAATACAAGAAAATAATTATGCTCATCTAAACAATGTTTTTCTGTCTATGATATTACTCAGAAGAAAGAGAATCAAATAAATAATCAAATACAGCACAGAAATACGATAATTTTTACAAACTGGAAACATGGCATTTTTTGAAGTTTTACAGATGAATTTTACAAATTTGCATGTGTAAATATAAAATGCATAGAATAAATGTGTCATTCATAAGCAACTAGAACAGTCAGTTACAACTAAAGAAGAAAGTTGCAGTATAGCCAAAATAAAGCATAAAAGTATAATTACATAAATGAATATAAAATTTAAGAAAACATTACCTCAAACGTGATTTACTATTAATAGTACTAAATATACACTGCCCTCATGATAGGGAGGAATTCTCATGCATTGAACTAATGACAAAAAATAAAATTAAAGCAAATTTTCTTAATTTGAATGAAAATAGTAAATCCTGTAAGTGTTGCTTTTAAGCAAATAGAAACATAAGAAATGATAAAACATTTATTAGAAATATAAAAATAAAAGTATTAAATTATGTAACATATATAAATCACTTCATATATCACATTTTCCTGAGTCCTTCCATGAACACTTTCAAGAAGTAGTCACAAAAATGAATCAATGCACATCAAGAGAAACAAATATATCAAATTTATATTACTCATTTGAAATATAGCTTACTTCTGTTTGTTTTTAATCTTATAGGCCCCCCTCCATTACTGAGAATTTTACTGTGTGTATGTCTATAGACAAATATCTCATTCTATCTACCTGTCCTCTATCTGAAATACTAGCCTGCTTCTAAACATAGGAACTGTAAAATACTTCCAACTTGAGAAATGCTAAAAAAAAAAGTCTTTGTTTTTTCCATTCTGTAGGAGACATCTTATAGATTTTTTACTTATCTTTTTACGTTCCTTTTGCATAAATGATCAGAGACAGGTTTACACATTTTTCTGATACACAGGATTGCAGATTGACTTTTGCCACCCCCACCTCAATTCATATGCTGAAACCCTAACATAAATACATTTGGAAATAGGGCTTTTAATAAAGTAATTATAGTTAGATGAGGTCATATGGATGGATCTTCATTTAATATGACTGATGTCCTTATTTAAAAAAAGAAAATGTTGCCAAAGAGACATTTGGGGAGGCGTGGACATGCACAGAAGGAGAAAGACCATGTGAGGGCACAGCAAGAATACGGCCACCTACAAGCTCAGAAGAGAAGGCTCAGGCGAAGCCACATCTGCCCACGCCTTGATACCAGATAGTCTTTTTAGAACTTGAAGAGTGTATATTTCTGTCATTTAAGCCACACAGCCTATGGCATTTTTCTTATGGCATTGCTAGCAAACTAGTACGTATTAGTTATTAAGCCATTATTACATGTCTATAATCAGAGACTGACATTTAAATTTATACATAAGAATCATTATTAGGGCTCATTTAATTATGAACCTCTGAAAGTTATCTAAACATATACAAATAACATAATTACTAAATTACATTACAGTCAGTAGACTAATCATTTTATATAGTTTTATTAAACTAGTTTCCATGAATAATCAAAAAATGCTTATGACCTTCTGTGCTAATTGGTTCTAGAAACTCTATTTGGAAAAATAAGTTGACAGGCAATAGCAAATAACTGGAAAGCCTCTGTATTTGTCATAGTCTTCATCTGTCATTGTTACCGCCTCTAACCTCACCTCTGCTGGAAGCTCACAGAGTATTTTTCTTTTGTAGTTTTTAGACCAAAATTTTATAAAAATCATATCAGTAACTGCTTAAGTGAAATGAGTGACAAGCAGGAGGAGAGCACATGGCTCTGAATTTTCTGGAAAAAAACACAGATATAGTGCTGGCTTTATCAAGTCTATTAAGCAATGCAAGAAGCAATATATTTGCCATTTAGAAGAGTCCAGTAATGGATGTGAAAGTGAATAAAAGTGCCATATTTCCTCAATATAGTCGCATAAATTGTACCAACCGCTGACCTAAAAGAAAGTCTGTCTTTTGCTTCCAACAGAGCAAGGTATGATTGAAGCAGTTTAATAGGGAAGATTATTTTCTATTTTCTGTAGGGTTATTCAGCTTAATTTCAGTACTTGCTGGACTTTCAAGTATCGAGCCTGTTTCATTGTATTAACAGTCAACTGAGAAGTGAGAAACAGTATCTCCACAAACAAAGCCATTCAAAGTGAATGAAAATTACATTGAATGGTTAAAGTCTCCAAGAGTGAAAAGAGGATTTTCAAAGAGTGGAAGAAACATCTGTGGCTTTGCTTCAGAGGTTAGATGATTCCCAGGAGTAATCTGCTAATTTCCAACCCCGTAGTTTTGGTGTATTTGTTTTTGTTATTGTTTTCTTTGTCTTGGTCTCTGTCCTTTTTGGCAGGAAAAGGAGGGCATGGTCAACTTGGATAATGTGAAGAGAGTTTAATGAGTTTAATCTTCAAAGATATGAGAACCATTTAGCCAAAATACAAGGGGCAAGATGAGAGAAGGGGAGTTTGCAACCACTTCTCTTTGGAAATGGGCCAGCGGAAAGGAGAGCAAGTAGTGGAACTGGAAGACAGGTTCAAGCATAAAGGTTCCTTGGCAGGAGCTCTGTGGTCTATGGTGATACATTCAATAGAAAACTGAAGGGCTAATTTCTCTGACCTCTTGCTTCTGCCTCCGTTAGATCTCCTGCTAGAGCTCACCATTGAATAAACCCACCCAGATGTCAAGTGACATATAGGTTAATTTTGTGTGTCAATTAGACTGGGCGATGGTACCGTTCTAGGTCAATTATCTATTAGATATTGTTATGAAGGCAGTTTTTAAAAATGTGATTAACATTTCAATCAGTAGACCTTGGGTAAAGCAGATTGCTTTTCTTATTGTGATAGACTCCAGCCAATGAAGACCATAAAGAAAGGACTGAGGTTTCTCTAGGACAGAATTCATCATTCAGACTGCCTTTGACACAAATTTGCAGCTTCAATTCTTGCCCGAATTCTCAGCCTTTTGGCCAGACTTGCAGATTTTGAACTTGCCAGCACCACAATGACATGAACCAATTTTTTTAAATGTTTCTCTCTAGATGGATGGATAGGTAGATAGATAGATAGACTTCCTGTCTATTCTATTTCTATAGAGAACTGTGTCTCATAGAGACAGGGAATCCACTGAATAGTCCATACATGTCAGCCTCCTGAAAACAGAATAGAGAAGGGGAAATATTGGAATAGTTAGGGAAAACAAAAAATTTTCATCATGATTACCAATTAAACTCTTACATGCAGTATTTCTATATATGTTTTTTCATGTAGATATTCATATACAGTATTAAATACATACAGTATTTATATACATGTTTGTTCATTCCTATCTGTGAGGAATAAATTCTAACCCCCCCAGTAGATTCCTAAAACAATAAGTAGTATTGAGTTTTCTGTACATTTTTTCATATATTTACATATATGCACAAACGCACACACAATAATGTAAAATTTATAAATTAGACAAAGAGGGAGATTTGTGATAACTGATGATGAAATAGAACAATTGTAACAATAAATCAGAACAATGGCAGCAATATGATATAATGAGTTATAAGTTATGTGAATTTTCTCTATTCCTTCCCCTTTCTCCCTCTCTCTCCAAGGTGGCAGACCACTTGCAACTAAAACCAAAGAAAGTAAAACAACAAAAAAGAGGGGTTACTTTTTATAAAATTGAGAATGATGAAAAGATCTTGAAGTCTTCTAGGGACTATTTGAAGGATAATCACAACTTTTCAAAGTTACCCGAATGACAGTAAGTAAATCCCAGCCTTACATGACGCTACCTTCTACCATGTTAATGCAAGTGCCAAAGTTAAACCTAATTATTGATAGCAGTGAAAACCCAGCAGCATCAACAACAGAGGAAATTGTTATGAATGTAAATTTTCTGGCATAACGCTAGATGTATAGAATCAGAAATTCTGGTGTTAAGGCTTTGCGATCTATATTCTTGTCAAGTCTCTGTGTAATAACGTTGCATTCTAAAATTTGAAAATCATGTTTAATTAGTAAAATTGGAAATAAAATATATTTCAGCATAGTGCTAGCTTTGTATTTATTACTTTAGTTCGTGACTATGCCAGAAATCAAGATCATCATGCCATTTAAGTGTCGTCCATTGTTGATGGATGATTTTAACAAATGACAAGTAACAAACTTGAATTGGGGTTACTAGTGCTCCTGTATTCCAACTCTTGTCAGCAGAGAAGGCACAAAAGCCATTGGAAATATATGAATATGATACATTACCAGTAATTTTCTAAATAATACTGACTCCTGGGAGAAAGAAAAAGCAATTCTAACCTTCTAGGGAGGGAAATGGCAATGCAGTGTGGAGACCTTGAATCCTGGTGTCCATTTAATCAGAAACTATTAGACAGTACCAATCAAAGATAGCTTCTGAAAATGACTCTCCAGGCTCAGGGTATGAAAATGCAGGATGTGGCATAGAATAAACGGAGATAGTCAGTTCCAGGCGATGGCACTGAGGTTGTCTGCTTTAGGGCAAATACCATTTTAAAGACACCAGAAGGGCATAAAGAAGCCCTGGACACCTGCCACTCCCCGCAGGTACATATTAACTGCCAATGTGGCTGATATCATCAAGAGAAAGGCACTAACGGAAAAATACTTAGATAATTGAAGATTATAACCACCGTTTAAAAGGAAGGAGAGAAGCTGAATAGACCTATAACAGATGAAAGGAAGCTATTGAGGGCATGGAGTTAGTACTTTCAACTATGAAGATGCATATGGAAACATCAAGTGTAAAAAATTATAACAGTTAAAATAAAGATCTCAAATATGGGACGAAACCAAAAATAAGTTAGAAAGATTCGAGTAGCACTTTTCATCACAGACAATGATAGAGATCTGAAATATAAAAGCAAATTTAAAACATGTGAAATATAGAAATAGAAGTGCCAATATCTGTATGGTGAAGTTCATAGTTAAATGTTTGAGACGGAAATTTCTATTCTTAGGCTGTCAGAATTTTTCGTTGGACTGAGACTACAGACCGTTCACAACAATGATGAAATTTGACTCCAAAAAATATTTGAAGTCATTGAGGAGAAACCATATGGAGGAGAAATCATATAGTCTAATTCAAGCTCCCAAGATCATCCAGCATGCCAGACACTAAACATAGAAATGATTCCATCCGAGATCACCCAGCCCTCAGGTGGCCCAAAGCAGAGCTAAGTATCTAAAACTACTAAATTGTGGGGGAAACACAGTAGAGTTGTTATAAATCACTGTTTCGTGGTGGTCTGTTAAGCAGCAAATTGAGATACACAAGGAAAATCACATGTAGCCTTATACATACTGGAAGTCCTATATTATGTTTTTTTTTTTCTATTACTGTAGGAGAATCACAGCTCCTACACATCCTTGCTAGCAATTATTAAAGTCACCCCTTTTAATGTTAGTCATTCAAATTCTGTGCACTAATATTTCACTGTGACTTAACTTTATATTTCCATAACAACTGATGATATTGAACATTTTCTGGTATCATTATATATTTTTTGGTAAAGTGCAACAATTTTAATAGGGTTGTTTGTTCTCTTATACTGAGCTTTAAGACTTTTTCAGATGCTGTTTGAGAATTCTAACTTGCAAATACATGGTATTTTTACTTAATCTATGGTTTGTGTTTTCATTCTCTTAAGAGGCTGACTTGAAAAGGAGAAGACATTAATTTGACGAATTCCAGTTTATCATTATATCATTTTATGAATTGTCCTTTCATGGTTATTTACATCCAAGACATTTTAGTCTATTTCATAATCATGATAGTTAAAACCCTGGCTAGGTCGAGAGGAGGAAGTGACCATAAGCACATAGCTTAGATGGAAAACAAAATCTCTAAATCTTGGAACCTCTTTTACTGCTACTACAGTATAATAATCATTTTGAGGGCAAAGGTTTTGTCTGATTATCACCTTTCCTTATTCCCAGATTATGACACTTACTAGGAACACTACTGGTATTTGTTAAATGAAAGACCACAGTGAAACATAATATTCTTATTTTACACAGCCAGTGACAGATATCTACAGGATGAAAACATCCTGGTACTCCTCTTCATGCATGAGGTTTAGACCATTGTGCAGAAAGTGATTGATAGATATACTGATTGTAGAAAGAAATATATCTGTGTATTCATGATGATAATGTGATTAAGGAGTCAAAGTAATTACAATTTCCTTCTTTATACTCCTTTATTTCCAATTTTAAAGATCTTCATCCCTTACTTTAATAATTGGGAGAAGAAAAGCAATAGAGGTTTGTGAATTGGATTCAATTTCACTGGTCTATCAAGGCATACTCTCACTTCCTTTTATGCTGAAAGCAATATATTAATATTCCTAAAATCATCCGATTCATACAATGCCTTGTATATTAGAACTAGATACAGAGAATAAGAAAAAGAATAATGGTCCCTTATATTGTTTCAATGAAGAAAGTCATGTATGTGCTCATATTTTAATAGTCACAACTGAATATCATAAATGGACCTTTAAATATTTAACTAGAAACAATAAAATGTTCTCTGTTAAGATCAAGAGAGTTGTCTCCAGAGTATCACACTGCATTGCAAAATGTCTTTTTTGAAAAAGGGAAAATCCCAAGACTCTTAAATGCATGCAGCCTCAGTAGATGCTATTATTTTGTACCTAGATGTGCTATAAAATACTTTCTTTGTAGTAGGAATTCAATAAAAAAA
>NW_003852635.1:1723829-1781505 GCF_000181295.1 Otolemur garnettii | reverse complement strand
TGGAGCAAAAGAAGGAAAAAGTGAACTGGGAGATAGAGCTGAAGAATTTATCCAGAATAAAGCTTTAAAACAAACAAAAAACTATTTAATGAAAGAGAGGTTTAGAGATTTAGAAGATGGCACAAGAGGAATTAAGGTATATTTATCTGGTAATAAATGTTCGCAATTTTGAGCAATTTTGATATATTACACTTTTTGATTTCCACTGATGAACTTGTATTTTTATGCTACTGCCAGCCAGATTGTTTCTATGCTTTCCATGTAAAAGCAAGGAAGGAAATGGTCACTTTTTCTAATGATAGTGGGACAAAAGAGTGCCAGTCCTATTAAAATGTATAGAAATTACTACACTGAAATTCAATATTTAAAAGTGTGTTTTTGTAGAGTATGTAATTAAAGAGAAAATAGTTTAATGACAACTCTTTGAATCAGGTGGCAGTCATGTCAGTGGTCATGACCAGGGGCAGGATGATGAGCAGTCTGGAGGATTCACAAGGCACTGACAGGTAAATTTAGGTGTATGCTCTAATTGCACACAGCAGTTTTCTCCACTCGCACATTTCATCGTCAGTTCCTTAACCTATTAAATTCATAATTTCTCGAATTTTGTTATGGGTAGATAACTACCCATGGTATATATGCTCGCATATAAGAGATTAGTTTCATTTCTAATGTTAAGCCAATGAGCTAATGAGCATCTAGTAAGATTTATATTCTATTACTTCATTTCTGTTCTACATGTGGCATTGGAAAAAGTATATATGATGTCTATAATATATATATATATATATGCACACATATATATGTGTGTGTATTTGCTATTGAGTTTATTCTTATTCCTGTAAACAAATTCATATTTGTGGGCAAAGCCTCCAATATTTCCACTTATTATCTGTGTAATAATGAGAAACTGACTTAATACCATTGAACCTTCCCCTGTTCTTCTTTTAAAAAGTTGACTATGATTTTTCTGACATATTATTAAAGTTGTTATCAAACCTCATATTTTATAATAGTTTCCATGGTGGGCGTATGGTACTGATGATGTGCTTGCTCAATATTAATAGTTACTGCAAACATTTATTCCAAGTATTTATTTTAAGATGTTTGTATTATAAAGTGAAGGAGATTGTATTGTTTATTGGAAATAAAATGCTAAATGAAATAAATTGCATTAACGATATAGGTAAGGGTTTCTCAACCCTGGCACTGTTAATATTATTATATTAATAATTATTATTAATAATTATGATTGCAACAAAATGTATTGCAGTCTTGTTCACTGTGCGATGTTCACTGGCAGTATCCTGCTCTCTACTCATTGCCAGCAGCACCCCACTAGTGATGACCAAAAATGTCTCTGGGCATTTCCAAGTGTCTGCTGGGGAGCAAAATAGCCCATAATCAGGAACTACTGATAGGGATGATCCAGTCATTGTAAAGTCAGTGTAATCAATGTTACCAAGATAAAAGAAAAAAATAAAAACCTTACAGAATTATAGATGGGGCTCCTCCTTTACCATTATTCTCAATCCAGTGTTTTCCTGGGAATTACATGTGAAAATGGAGTGACATAAAAGTAATCAAGTGTCTGAGTTAGTAGATGTCAGCTTTTCCAAGCTGCAATCAACAGTCCACACTAGTTTACCATTGATTATGCCACTGTAAAAGTGTCCTTCTATTAACTAGGCTTTGCAGGAAGAAAAAAAAAATGCAAAGAATTCCTTGCCAGAGAAATAAAAAGGGGGGAGAATGGGAATGTTTTTCATTTAAACTACCTAATCTCTAAAGTAAGTCTTCAAGTACATAGTAACAGTGGGGTTCTTTGAAGCTTTATCACAAATGAATTTTATGTAGAGGAAAAGTAAAATTATTCTATAAGATATATTTAAGTGTAGCTCAAATATTTAATAAAAATGTTATTTATTTAGACTTATTTCTGGAAACATGGAATAGTGCATATTATAAAGAAACTTGAATACATTTTAAAAAATCTCTTTACATACCTAAATGAACTATGAAAAAAAAGAGGGGAAAATTCATGAAGGTAAAAAAATACAATACAAATTCAGAAAAGTAGAAATCACAAAGATGGCTATATGATGTTTCCTATATTTTAAATAGTGCACACATCACAATAATTTTCTAGTTTGCAATTGAATACTTTGTAATAACAATAACTTTAATATTTTAATTGATCATAAAATAATATATTTCCATTGAAAAATTACTTTTTAAAAGTAAAATGAAAATATAAAACTCATCCCAAATCGTATCATCATAAATAGGAAATTCATGTTTTGACCTTTTTATGCACAAAATATACACCAAGATAATCCTCAGCATATCCAAATTGAATTAATATAATTAATACCATATATACAGCTTTTATTCATTATTTTACTTTTTTTAAAGTCTCATGTATAGTATTGGCACCTAGTTTTTTTCCTCACATAATAAGACTTAGTGGATATAATCAGCAGCCCACATGATAAAACTAACTGACATCTTTTGCCAACTGTAAAAAGTTTGATGTATAGGATACAATAAACTTCATGGATTTCCCTATTTGTGTGAATCCAATTTTTTGTCAATATTTATTGCTATTAAAAGGGCTACTATAAGGACTGTTTTATGCATTTCTATGCATGATAAACACTCATTTTATAATTTTTATTAAATGTATTATAAGATTGAGTTTATTTATTTATTTTGCAGACAGAGTCTCATTCTGCTGCCCTAGTATACAGTGCCCTGGCCTCAACCCAGCTCACAGCAACCTCAGACTCCTGGGCTCAAGAGATCTTCCTGCCTCAACTGCCAGAGTAGCTGGGACTACAGGTGACCTCCACAACACATTGCCAAGATTTTTGTTGTTTGTTTGTTTGTCCAGTTTTGTTTTTTTAAAGACAGGAGCTGGCTCTTGCATAGCCTGTTCTTGACATCTTAAGTTCAAGGATTCATCAAGTTCAACCTAAGATTGAATTTAAGAAAGATAAAACAGTGGTATGTGAACATACGTGATACATGCACTGTTTCGTGTATCACTCCCAAAACTAGGTGTCTCAGTGTTTGAGTTTATTTAATCTCTTGGATAGAAACGTTTTATAAGGGAATTTACCTAACTTTTAATGGGATTATAACTTTTCTTTTTGATTAAAAATACTTTTTAGTCATTAGGTTTTCTGGTCATTGCATTTTAACATAATTTTACTGTATATTTCTACAGTTATATCATACTTATCACCATAGAAAGTCTATAACAATAGCTACTGTTGAATTTTATTGAATGTTGGATGCTTTTGTAAGATAATTTCCATGTCACAAAATAAAACATCGGGCATAATTTTCAGAGTATATTCGTATATAAATATACCATTCAATAAGATATATATATATATACACATACACATATATATGTAAAAATCTAACACAGAGAAAGACATCCAAACCTTAAGTGTACATATCAATGAATTATCCAAATTGAACTCTGGAAAAACACCACTTTGCTTCAGAAATAATCAGGAAAGAAAAAGTTGTGCTGATCTCTGCCAGATTTCTGTTCATAAGTCCTTCCTCAGAAAGCCTGAAAAATTCTTTGACTTCCTATATATTAATTTGTTTTATATTTTCAACTCCATATTGATAAAATTCTATACAGTATTATCTCTTGGCTTTTTCATTTATAATGCTGTATCTTTGGGAAATTTATCTGTGTTCAATTGCAGTTCATTCTCAATGTAGCCCATTGTATCAGAGCAGAGTATACATTATATACTGCATTACACTGCATGTAGGAGTCTGTCACAATGTATTTATCAAGTGCCCTGTAGATGAAGTTTGAGACTTTTTAGCACCCATTTTTAATTTTGATATTTGTTTATTTCTTCTGGTTGGAGCTATTATGAATAACACTGCTGTAAGTATTTTATTTCTGTTTTTCACACAGACATAAACGCATTTCTTTTGAATTTATTCTTGGGAGTGGAATTACAAGGTTGTAAGTACATATCTTTTCAATATTGATAGGTAATATAGAACATTTCCAAAATAGTGCTCCAATTTATATTCCCATGAATAGTGCATGTAAGCACCCATCCTTCTACTTTCTCGCTAACACTCAATTAGTTCATATGTGCCATTTATGTCTCTCCAAACAATGTGGCGTAGCTCTTTAGTTTATGCATTGCATTTGTCTGAATTCTATTGAGACTGAGGAATATTCATATAGTTACTGACCTATGAAAATTCTGTGTCATAAAATATTTGCTCAGGCCTCTTGCTCAGTTTCTTTTGTGTCACTTCTTTTTGTTTGTTTGGAGTATAAGTTACCAAATAAGGGAGAACACATACACATAAACACACATGCACAGGAAACAAGATCTCTATTGCATATCTCATAAATATTATGTCTTCTATTCTGCACCTTGACATACATAAGCCTTTTAATGGTGTACTTTCATAAATGAAGTCATAAATTTTATTATAATCTCCTTTAGCCATTTTTCTTTCTTCGTGGTCAGTGCTTTTAGGGTTGTGTTTAAAAATCATATGCCAAATCTGAGGTAATAAAGGTATTTTCTTATTTTATTTTTCAATTGTTGTCATTTTGCTCTGCAGATTTAAGTATACTATCCATCTGCAACAATATTAATATTTTTAGTCAATTCTCATCCATTTTAAATAGTAGATTCTCCCCATACTTCCTCTCTGCTTCAAAGGAAACTGTTCTTTTGACATTATATATAGTGTTCCCCATTAATGAAGTAAGATCGGAAACATAGACTCAAGCAGTTATATTCCACATTTCGATAGCATCTAGAAAGTTCTTATAACTTTCTTAACTTTAGTTTTTCAGATTTCAAAAATTGAATATTAGCAGTAGATAAAAATGAATAAGCAGAAAATATGAGGGCTGTCCAGAAAGTTATCCTGCCGTGTTTGTCTGTCTCTCTTTTCATATTATACAGCTAGATTCTTTCTGGGCAGCCCTCATATGCATGTGTGTGCATGTGTGTGCATTGGATGATTACTCTTTTGTAATTATTACCAGACAAAGTATTCCCTGATCAATGCATTCATTCCAGAAATCTGGTCTTCAATTAATTCATCTTCTATAGCCCACAATGTAGGTCACAAAATATGTGAATGGCACTGCTTCATGATAAATTCAAAACCCAGACCCACACTGAAAGGATCATGCTCTCAAATTAGTAAGTGGAAAACTTTCTGTTTGCTTTATTTAATGGGTGGAACCAAAAGTTTTGTGGTAATAAAAATTATCTTTGTAGAATTATCCCGTCATTAGGAATGCTATAAAGGAACTGTTGTCAATAAAAACCGTGATTATTACAATGTTTTGTTCCATTTCTGTGCTAATTGGTTATTATCATTATTTATTACTTTATTTTAGGGTTATTGCTGCAATTTCAGACTTTAAATACTGAAAGCATAAACAGTGATAATTTAATTACAGTATTAGATTTTTGAAAACTGCATGCAGTGTTAAGATTATTAATAAGCATATTCCAAATGATATTCTAATTATAATTTGCATTTTTGCCTGATTTCTTGTTCATAGTTCTGAACAAATTATTATATTTGTAGTCTTAAAAATTTTCATGCAGAAATGAATGTTATTCTCATGGGGCTTATTTTAGGAATTAATGCTCTTATAGTTAACAAGGAAACATAAGAGTATGATTAAAGAAAAAATTTTTAATAAATGACATGTATTTTCCTTAAAGGCATCTCTTAAGAGAGACCAAAAAACTATTAAAATATCACATAGTATAAAATAGGATGAGAATGGTGTGGTATTTATCCACTTCTCCATTTGTTGTATTTTTTATAAGAAATAGCATTTCTATTAAGTTTCAGATGGAATGGTGTATTATTTACCTTCAACTTTGCTGATTCTATTTGACCTTGTACTTCTAAGCCCATCTAATGTTAATCAAAGCATCAGGAATTTACATTGTTAAAATATTAATAATTTTATGTATGAGAAAAAGAATTCCTTTTGAGCAACTAAGACTTAACCAAGGAAAAATATACAAATGCATTGGGATTAAGAGTATTTTGAAAGTCATCTTGCCTATCTCAGTGAGAATCCCCACATTAAGAATAAGAACATGATTAACGTGGTAAAATTTTTTTGCAACAACACACTTAGATGACCAGAGATTCAACAGCATTTCTACGTGGAGTATGAAAGACACTGCCCACCATGCGCACACATGTACAGGTAGACATATGTACACCAGTTCTTCCAGAAACAGAGAAATGAGGGCCTGAGTCCTGAAAAACTGAGATGGGGGTAAATTATAGTGTGTTCTTCAATCTACTGGGTTCTGAGACTTCAGACATCTCAAAAATTCTCAAAGATGACATCAGCATGATGGCAAGCCAGGAAGTTCCATACCATTCTTCCACCAGAGACATCAAGTAAACAACAATATCAAGACCAGACTATCTCTGTGAGAATCTAAAGAACAGTCAAAAGTTATAGCACTCAGGCTAATGTAAAACTAAGAAAAGATTTTGTTTTGTCTCAACTGTGTTCATCTTCCTTTGTGATGTAGCAAAAGCAACCAGAAGGAACCTTCTAATCGAGGCATCCTCACTCAAGACAGCAAGAAAAGACTGGACAGTGCAAATGCAAACCACATGTTTGATAATTGGTTAATACAGTAAATATATAAGGACCTCATACAACTCAATGGTGGAAAACCAAATAACATAATTAAAATAATTGGTAAATGACCTGAACAAATTTTACCAGAAAGAAGGCATCTAAATGGTTAGCAAGTATTTTTAAAATGGTCAAAATTATTATCATTAGTAAAATGTAAATTTAAAATGTATGAAGTAGCACCTCATACTTATTAAAATGGTATTATCAAAAGATAAAAGACACGGGTGGCACCTGTGGCTCAAAAGGGTAGGGTGCTGGACCCCATATGCCAGAGATGGTGGGTTCAAACCCAGCCCGGGCCAAAAAATAAATTAATTAAATTAAATAAGAAATAAAAAGACAAAAGATATGTATTGTTGATAATGTAGAGAAAATAAACCCTTGTATGCTGTTACTGAGAAAGTAAATTAGAAAAGGCTTTAGGGAAAATAAAACATGGAAGTTTTTCAAAAGACTGAAACTAGAACTGCAATAAGATCCAGCAATCCTACTTCTGAGTATATATTCAAAGAAAATGTTATCAATATGTTCAAGAGATAGCTGCCCTCCCAATGGTTATTGTAGGATTACCCACAACAGCCAAGATATTAAAACAACTTTAATGTCCATTGACAGGTGTATAATGAAAATTATGTATTATATAAAAACATAAATATGTACAATGAAATCATATACTATAATACATACATAAATGTAATGGAATATCATTCAGCCTTAAAAGGAATTTGCCATTTGCAATAACATGCATAGGAATGAAAGTCATCACACTAAAATAAATTAGCCAGACACTGAAAGACAAATATTTCATGATCTCACTTATATAGAGAGTTCAAAATATTTAATACTGATATGTATTTAAAATTCTTGGCATGGTATCCAGGCATCAGTATATTTTAAGTTTCTTAACAAAAGCCATGGACAACCAAGTTCAGGACACTTGGCCTAGTATGTAGCTCTGAACCTCACTTTCTCTTCTGGTAATTTATCATAACGGTATCTTTCCTGATTACTTAACAGGGAAGTAATGAGGAAAGGATTCTTAGACATCAAAGAGTAATAAAAAAATCAATTTTTAAAGTAAAATCTTAGTGTTAGAATCTAGATGTTAGGAATATGAATTTTCACTGTTAAATTCTTTCAACTCTGTTTAAAAAATAGGGTTTTCTGTGTTTCTGTATAATTCTCAAAAAGGTAGAAACATTATGTGATATCTAATACAAGAAAAATATTCTTAATCATATGAAAGGTTAAAAAGTATTCTTAGTTGTACTGATGATATTTTGTTCCCCTCCTGGTAAGAGTATTATGTTTCTTTGCCACAGGAACATCAGGATTGGCCATGAGGTGATTTATTCATCAGAATAGCACGTGTGTGACAGTTCGGAGACTCTTACTGCCTCTTCTTTGCTGTGGCTCTTATTGGTCATTAGACCGTCTTTCCCAGGATGAAATTGCATAGTCAGCCTTGATCTTTGAATGAAGACAAGAGTTGAAGGTGAAGATACATAAGAAGAACAAAAAGTAAAACATTGTTGATCAAGGCAACAAAGGTGTAGGAGTCTTTTATTAATGCAGTATAAAATAGAAAGCCAGCTAGCATAGTTTGAAAGCTATTAAAATCAAAATTATACATATTTGTATTAAAAGAAAATATACCTGATGAAGAAGAAAATAAGCTAATGCCTAAAGAAACTAATTTTGGGGGGAGTTTCAGAAAGACCTTATTTAAAAAACATAAACAAAATATGGAGTGAAGACATGTATTAACTATGCCATTGACCCATAAACATCATAGGTTTGAACTATGAATATATTCAAAAACTTGTTGGAGATTTGTACCAAGTTGAAAAAATTTATAGATGAACCACATACTTAGAAATATCAGAAAAAATTAAGATAAAGCTAATTTTAATTTGATTGCAGAAAATATATACAGATACTCATGTTTTTTTATTTCCTACCATAACATATACATACATCTCTTATAAAATTTAGAATTTATCAAAACTTACACAAATGCTTACATGATGTACATGATGCTATTTGCTGTCAAAAAATGTAAACAAATGTAAAGATGTAATATTGAACCATAACTGCATAGAATTCAGTGTAGTACATCCTATACTACCTATATACTATATATACAAAATATATACTATATTTTGAACCTACCTCTTGTTGCTGTCGTGGTGAGCTCAAGTGTTGTAACCACTTGAAACACCACGTAACCTGCATCAGCATCGGCTTGAGCAGTTCATCTGTCTAGCAAATTGTGTATTATAATAAAAAGTGAAGTCGTGTGGTTCTTGCACATCTTTCCTTGTGTTTATTATAATACATGAACCTCGAATCACACTGTGGAGCCCATACCGAAGTGCCACTGCAATGCTGGAAGTGCTCCCCAAAGCAGAGAAAAGTCATGACATTACAGGAGAAAGTTGAATTGTTTGATATTTACTGTGGATTGAGGTCTGCAGCTGTGGCGGCCCACATTTCAGACATCAGATGATTCGTCTTGCAAACAGATGAAGTAAATTTGCGCTATGAGTAAGTACAGTATTGTACCACCAATACAATTCTCTTTCTTATAATATTCTTAATAGCATTTTATTTTCTCTAGCTTTCTTTATTGTAAGAATATAGTATATAATACATATAACATATGAAATATGTGTTGACTATGTTATCAGGTAGAATTTTGGTAATGGTAGGGTATTAGAGGTTAAGGTTTGGGAGAGTCAAAAGTTCTACATGGATTTTCAACTACATGGGGGGCCTGCAACCCTAACACTATGTTGCTTAAGGGTCAGTTTCACTGAAAAATTATATTTGTACCTTCCTGCATTTAATGGCATGGCTTTTGGATTACACATATTATCTCGAATAAATCTACCTTTTTTTTTTTCCCTGAAAGACAGTATTACATTTCAAAGAGGCACTATACTTTCTTCTTTAATCAGCTTTCTATTTTAGAACAATTAAAGCTTTAATTGAAATTTTATTCATATAAAGGATGCTGCAATGAAAATCTTTGTAAAATCTCTCTCCACTCGGCTAGATAGACTGAACTTCATTCTTTATTAGTGATTGCGTTTTCAAAAGCTTGCTGTGTGAGCTCAGCACTTCTCCACACCATTTGCACACGTGTGCAGGTCCCAACATTTTCCCAGTCAGACTCAAGCAGTAAAATGTCAGCCACTCCTTTATGGTAAGACTTCCTAATAAATGTCATACCAACATAATACATTTTCATTTGTTTTTCCTCTCCTGTTTGGACTTGCCTCAACTGGAAATCCTGGAGTGAAGTGGAAAAGAAGATAAGTTTATCTGTCTTTCTCTCTTCTTATTTTTCCTTTCAATAACTACAGTTTGTGGCTCTTCTAGTTTTGGGTTACTGAATAAAGAAAGTAAAAGAAAAGCATGAGAAATATCTTTCTAATTTGGCAGGTAGAAATATATGTAAGAATTTTGATTGGCAAAGTTTTAATCGGATGCTGTTGGGCTCTAGATGGGGCAAATTCCAGAGTTGATTCTTTATCTCTTGTCATGGTCTTGTGGGTTGTTTAAAAGTCCTCACCTCATGTTATTGAGCATCTTTCATCTCCACTGTATTTGCCCTGGGCAAGGCCATCTCCAACAAGCATCGTCCTTTCCTTCCCTGTGTTTTCTGTGGCACACTCCTTCATAAATATTATTTAAGAATTCCAGAATGAGTCTTATGCAGTTAATATCTGCATCATGGGGAAAGCTCATCCTTCTGGAACTGCAATCCTATTACACCCCTGACCCTGTGCTATTCCACAGTCAGGTGCAGCTACAGTGGAAGCATCTCTCTTTGCAAGCATGAGTTAGGCACTGAGTGTGTGTTTTCTTAAACTGCAGAGTAAACTTGTCAAGAGATCTTTGATGTATATTGAAGACCCTATCACTTGGCTTGAGAAAGTTGGTAGTACTCCCTTCACCTCATATTAGAGAAAATGTGAATAAAGCAGTGTGCTGAAATCTCCTCAAATTGTCTCTGAAATTATCCTCATTACTGTCCTCCTGAATCACTTAGTGGAAACTTACCCTTCTTGTGTAGCCCAGGAAGATGGGACAGGCTAGCCAGTGGAAAGCTAGATTTAGGGCATCAGGACCATGATAACCTGCTATGAAAGATCGGAAAAACAGAAAAAAATGCAAACATTTAACCTATTGCTCATAACTTTACAGTTACATCTGATCTGTATTTAAAATGCATCCCTATATGTGTAATTGTTTTGTCAAAGAGAATGTGCACTGTTTAAGTTATTGTTTTAATTCTTTCCAGACAGGCTATATCAATTTTCATTATCACAAAAAACTTGAAAGTCAGTTATGATTTAATAAAAAAAAAAATTAAATAAAAAAAAAATTACTTGTTGACCCAGATCCTAGTTCACTCAATTTATCAAAGATACTAATCTTTCCTTTTGGATCGATGAAAACATTATTACATATTTTAATTTTTTAAAAAATTAGTGAAGTTACATGCATTTTTGTTTGTTAATATGCCTTTTTATATATCTGCTATGAATTCTTATATAAAATAGGTACAGCTTTGTCTATTTGCAGATTAGTTTACAGATACTATAATGTTTTCAACATAAATTAAATTTATCTATATTTGTTGTCACAGTGAAGAATAGCAATGTAATTTGACCAATAATAAAGCCATTATAGTAGGGCAGCACCTGTGGCTCAAAGGAGTAGGGTGCCAGCCCCATATGGTGGAAGTGGCGGGTTCAAACCCAGCCCTGGCCAAAAACTGCAAAAAAAAAAAAAATCCATTATAGTATTATAGACTATTATTAAATTTAATTCATTTAGTTTAATAATTAAGTAGTTTAAGGGAGAATTCACAGGATCATTTTTGATTTATTCCTCTTCACACTAAGGATCTTTGCTACATGTTCACCTATTTCATTCCCAAGACATATCATATACTTTAGAATTTTGCACAAATTTTGACTCAGTAGTTTATGTCCAGAGAGTAATAAAACATGTATCCCATAACATATATACATATAGAAAAGTTTGTTGTGTTACCTCTTATCATGCAACTGAGGAATGGTTTTGTAAATCAATTAACTTCCATAAGATTAAATGATATATAATTATGCTATAAAAGGTATTTTATTTTACTTTATTTTTTATTGAGAAAGAGTTTTACTACGCTGCCCTTGGTAGAATGCTGTGGCGTCACAGGTTACAGCAATCTCAAACTCTTGGGCTTAAGTGATTCTCTTGCCTCAGCCTCCCAAGTTGCTGGGACTACAGGCACCCACCACAATACCCTCCTATTTTTTTGGTTGCAGTTGTCATTGTTGTTTAGCTGGCTGGGGCTGGGTTCAATCTCACCAGCCGGGTTGTATATGGCTGGTTCCCTACCCACTGAGCTATGGGCACCTCCTACAGAAGGTATTTTGTTATTTTTAAATATAGAGTGAAAAATATTTTAAACAGATGAGGTATTTTATCGTTTGCTAATGATGTTTTTCTACACATCTGCATGAATGTGTATATACATAAATAATATACAATCATAAATATATCTAAAGCCAATTCATACAACATAGAATATGTATGTCATATTCTACAAATTATGTATGTATGAATGCACCTCTACACATAGGACTAAAAATAAATGTGTCTACACATATAATTTAGCTATAGTACCAGAGATATTTTTATTAAAAATAATGGGATTATAATTTTTTTTTTGCAGTTCTTCTTTAGGTACTCTCTGTTGACCATCTAATTTTCACATTAAAAAATACTTATGAGATCTCTTATAAGTATTTTATGCTAACATATATGAACAAAAATATGTATAATAATTAGTCTGATGAGGATAACATCAAGTTAAAATATTAATGCAAGTAAAAAATAATGAATTGCGACATTAAATAACTGATGTATGTTTATTCTGTAATAATACATCAGCTAGATCCTTCTTTAAATATCAAAGCACTAGTAGTTAATAACTGAATTACTAAACTAGTGTGTCTGAGAAAGCACAGGGTTTGCAGGTGTTGAAAATAGAGTCTCTTTTTGTCTTTTGTCCATGTAGAGAGTACCCTGAAAAGTTCAGCATTGCTTCTTATGCACAATGACAGGTTTTAGTAGGCTGTCTGCCTAATGTGTTTTATGACAGTAGAAAAAATGGTAGAAAATGTAACATTGAAACATAAAGGAAACTATGACCAATAAAATAAACTACCTCCAAGAGGTATTTTTTTTGAGGATGTATTATAAAAAAAAATAATTTAAAATAGGTCTCAGTTCTATGCTTCTCCAGTACAAAGTTTGATCTTGATTATATCTTTAAAAGGTTAACATCCCCTGTGGGAGTCTCTCTCTTTGGGTAAAAACACTCTATTTTAGAATTAAAATAGAATGGTGAAAAATCTACATATGCAATAAAAATAAAACTGTTTCGGAGATATTTAAGTACGCTATTATTTGGAGAAACCGTCAGAATAGAATCTTTCTTGAGGAAGGTACACTGAGTATTCAGAAAAATTATTTTAACTGCCTCTTTACAATTTTACCATGGAATAATATAGTCTATAAAAAAAATCCTGGAGCAAAACCTAGAAGTATGGAGGAGGATGTGGGTATTGTTTAACCAGCTGCTATAAATTTAATGTGGTAACATTATTATCACAAAGAATATTATTGATTTTTTCCAAGCTACTTATCTACACATTCATTGTGTCAGTTCCCTAATTTGTTTCACTCACAATTCCAGTAAGAATGTATTAATTAACTGCTATTTAAAATGAAAGTAAAGAAACATAATTTAGTTTGAAAAAAGATTTAACTGAATACAAGAATTGTGATGACATTTAAGTGCTTTATTTTCACCTGATTTTGAAATATGTCACATAATTTGAAATTTAATTTATTTTATCAATGTATGCAGCTTGACTTCGAAAAAAAATTCAGGTTATGTTCTACTCCATTGTATATTATATTAATAATCTAAAAGGATTCTTCACTTGATTTGTACCAGTACTACTAATATACATAGATTCTTATAAATTTTGTTTTGCATTTTAAACACAGACTGCCCCCATACCAGGCACACCATAGTTAACCTAGCAAATGTCCTTTAATTGACATTCTCCTCTTCTATTTTGTAACCAGGAATGGGAAAATTAAGACATATGCTGTCTTAGAGATGTTATTTGTAAGGACAGTACTTCATTTCTTAGCTTATATTTGCCATTTGGTTTGAATCTTTGGGTGGTTTAATCTGAATTTGAAGACCTATTAATTCTAGATATATCACAACTCTAAGTCCCTCCCCTTCTCACCTCTGAGAGACAGGTGGGCTGTGGGATGCTCCCTGATTTAAAGACTAGATCATGCTGACAGATCATAGATGTATCTCACTGGTAACATTTAGTACAGATATAAAATAGTGTTGGTTGTTATTCTTTCAGCCATAGAACTAGAATAGTGCCTATGTGCCTTTATTTCTTGGTATAACAAAAGAAGTGTATTTCTTCTGGAAAGAGCTTCACTGAATTCAATTCAACTAATATTTCAGAAGTCACAACTCCTTAATGCCCCACAAGTTTACAGAAAAACAACCATGAATGTCCATGTGAATAGGCAACAGTAGAAATCCATTGATGGAGGGAGTGATCATTGTTCTTATTATTAAAGGTACATAATAGGGGATAGAAATGAGGTTCCTAGACATTTAGTCCATTCTCAAAGTAAAATAGAGAAAGCAAAGTATATGTGATAAAATAAATCTAAATATATGAGAAGAATATTAATTTAACATATAATGTATGTACTTACATACATATACACAATTTAAATATTGTTCCAGTTTAGAAAAAGAGATCTGTAGGAATTGCTATTGCAACTCAAAGAATGAGAAAATGTGAATAATTTTTAAAATTTATAACGATTTAAGTCCATTGCAGAGTTGCGTTCTCAAGGCAATCTTACCAACTGAATGCCAATGAGTAACAAGTTACTTCAAGTAGAGATAGGTCTTACTATTTCTTCTGTTTCGGTAGAGTATTGAAAAAAGTAGAAGCCATAGAAATGGGTGAACAAAAGGAACAGAAATCAAAATTTTTCCAAAGACCACACAAGATCTAAGTAGCAATTAGAATTCCTAAGTACCCCCAGACACAGGAGAGTATGCAACTACCTGGTAGGAATTTCCATTGGCTTTTATAGTATTTTCATGAGAACCACCATGTTTAGAAAAATAGGCCCAAATGACCTTGTTAGTGGTTCAGTTATTCAGGAATCTACAATATTTAAAGATAGAGGCAATACACCCCCAACAAACAAATACATAATTTAATTCCTACTTGAATGTAAGATGAAGATTAACTGCCACTGATGCCAGCCATAGAACCTGAGTGCACACTGTCCCCCACCTCACACCAACCAAATGAGAGCTGCCTCTGAGGAAGTGTAGAAAACTTACTCCACTGCAACTTTTCATTGACACTAGATTATGGGAATTTACTGCTTGAATAGTATAAGAAAATGTGCTCATGCCCCAAGTCCCTGCTGATGACAAGCAGAGTTCAGCTGCCACAGGGAGAAAGGACAGGAAAACAATCTGTAGTATGGGCCAGTAGGCAAGCATATGGTTCTGTCAGTCTGTTTTTGACAGGCCATCAAGCACAGTTTTTTTTTTTTTTTTCTCCTCTATGTTCAAAGGTTGTGAAAAATTAGAATATGTGACAAAAAGCTTAAAATATTTGCTATCTGGTTCTTTATAGGAAAAGTTTTATAATCCTTATGTAGAGCCCATAATGAATACTGTTTGTTGCCTGCCACTGCAGAATAGGCAGGATTGTGAAGTGTTGTAGTGCTCACCCAGGTCTGGGCCCGACAAAAAGAGAACTGAGAAATCTAATGTCTGTAGGTCAAAAACAAGTCTCCACAAATTTAACATTATTAAAATCACATTTAATATCTTTACCAACTTTAATACTATGAAACTAAAAATCAGTAATAGGTGGACATTTAGAAATTCAAAAATATGTGGAAAATTATCAATACACTTCTGATCAGGTGGTTCAAAGAGGAAATTAAAAACTAATATCTTGAGACAAAAGAAAATGGTATTATAGCTTATCAGAAATAACTGGATGGAGCAAAAAAAGTTATAAGAAGAGATTTTACAGTAATAAACTCCTACATTAAGAAAAAAGGAAGATCTAAAATAGACAATCTAACCTTACACCTCAAAGAACCAAGTTAAGAATATAAAGCAGGCTCAAAGTTAACAGAAGGAAAAATAATATATAAAAGAGCAAATATAAATAAAAGTGAGACTATAAAAACAATAGAAATAATAAAACTAAGAGTTAATTTTTTGAAATGATATGCAAAATCAATAAACCTTTAGCTACCAAGAAAAAAAAGAGAGGACTCAAATAAATAGAATTATTAACAAACAAGGAATCGTAACTCAAACAACATAAATACAAAAGATCATAAAAGATGGATGACAACAATTATATGCCAATAAACTAGATAACATGGAAACAATGATTAAATTCCTAGAGACATACTGGCTACCAAGACAGAACCATGAAGAAATACAACATAAGAACTGTCCAATAATGAGTGGGGAGATGGAATCAGTAATTAAATACCTTCCTAAGTAACAACAACAAAAAGTGCAGGATCTGACAGCTTCAATCTGAATTCCAGCAAACATTTAAATAAAAGCTAATATTAATTCTTCCCAAACTCTTCCAAAAAACTGAATAGGAAGGAACATTTTTAAAGTCATTCTAGAAGCCTAGCATTACTCTGCCACAAAAGCCAGACCAGGAAACCACAAGAAAATAAAATTACAGCACAACATCTCTGATGAACATAGATGCCCAAATGCCCAACAAATTACAAGAAAACTAAATTCAACAACACATTCAAAGGATCATACATTATGATCAACTGGAATTTATTCATGTATTGCAAGGAAGTTTCAAGATATGCATGTAAATAAATGTGATATACTATATTAAGAAAAATGGAGGAAAAAATCATGTATTTATCTCAATAGCTGCGGAAAAAGCATTTGACAAACTTTTAACATCTTTTCATTATAAAAACTCTTAGCAAATTATGTATAAAGAAACATACCTCCCTATAATGAAGATATATGAACTTTCGAAACCAACCATTTAAATCTTTTTTCTAGGAAAGAGAAGATTCCTTTCTGAAGGAAAGACATCACTAAAGATTCTGCTTAGAAGAGGAGCTAAATCTATCAGAATGGGTACAGTGAGGAGAGAGTATGTCAGTGAAGTGAAAGAGGAGAGCAGAAGAGGAAAAAGAAATAAACATGGATTTTAAACATTCATATAGAGACAATGTCACTTATAAGAGAAAACTGAGTATTCAGCAGACATTTTGACAGAATTGTTCAATTCCAGTTGATAATAAAAATATATACATTTCATATACTCAAGGGAATAGAATTTGAGGTAAAGACTTATATATTCAGGAGAACTTGACTTCAAATATAAAAACTGAGAAAAATTGTTAGTAATATACAATAACTCAGATAACACAAAAATGGAAACTTTCTGAGGAATCTGTTAGAAGCTTGAGACAGACACAATAAATGGAGAGGTATTAAAATAATGGTGGTGAACATTAAATACATTTTACCTACAGAACCAAGCCAAAGTGATGGCCATAAAGGAGACAGAATTGTAAATAATGGATTTACCTGTGTTTTCTCCTAATGTAAGTATAAAAACTGGAGTGATATGTGAGAATGATTTAGGAAATGTCAAATAAGATTTCCAAGAGCCTTAAAGAAGTATGAACTAAAAATAATAATTTAAGTGACTTGCTAAAGATGCAGGCAAAGAAAGAGGATTGCTAGTTAATGTTCTTTCCTCATGGGAAAACAATGGAAAATAGATTTCTCATCAATAATTAAAAGTTAAGACTAAGAATATAATCTTTGAGATGATAGTGCAATGGGAACAGAATAAAAAAAATAAACCTTAATAGAAAAAAAGTATTGATTATTTAAGAATACGTATGAGTATGTGAATATGTGCATGTATAAAGAGATAAAATCTTTCACATAGATAGGCAGTCTTTATATCAGAATAGAAGAGTAAAAGTTGAAATATCAGGTTTCTCCCTTTGTTTATTTATAAATTGAATGTAATTCTAACAAAAATACTATGAGATTTTTTTCACCTATCAGATAGGAAAAAAAAATCCATGACATAGTTCTTTTGGAACATAGCAGTATTGCTGTTGTAAAATTAAAATAACACAACTTGATATTTTTTAACAACTATGGATACATAACAGTTGTATATCTTTGTAGGGTACATGCAATATTTTGATATAGGCATACAATGTGAATTATTCAAATCAGGATAATCATTTCAGCAATTTAACATTTCTTTGTATTAGGAACCAGGATATTACAAAAGATGTGAAGTCACCACCTTCTTTATGGCTGAATAGTATTCCATGGTATGCATATACCACAATTTGTCAATCCATTCCTGAGTTGATGGGCATTTAGTTTATTTCCACATCTTGGTGATTGTAAATTGAACTGTGATAAACAATCTAGTGCCAATGTCCTTATGATAAAAGGATTTTTTTCTTCTGGGTGGATGCCTAGTAGGGGGGTTGCAGATTCAGATGGGAGATCTAATTTGGGTTCTTTTAGGATTCTCCACAATTCTTTCCAAAGAGGCCGTACTAGTCTGCACTCCCACCAATGGTGTAAAAGTATTCCCCTTTCTCCACATCTGTTGGGGACCAGCCTCAACACGCGGTAGGTTTATTTCCTAGTGGCCTGGTGGTGCGAGGAGACTGGAAAATTATTAGTAGGAGTTATAGAATATTAATATAGAGAAATAATAGGTACAGACAAAGAGATAGTTTTAAGAGCAGTGGGGCTTGGGAAGCGGCACACACTTCCTTCATGAGGCTTCCAGTATGCCGCACAGAATATCAGGCTAGCTCTGAATTTATTTCATACATCAGTGTTACAGTCATAAATCTCATGAAAGCAAGGCAAACAATCTCATCAAGGTTCTTGCTGCACTTGCATTCCTACTAACTAGACTAACTCTACAGCTGATTATGTTAATTGCAAGGATTTACTTGTTACTTTTACTGTTTCAAAGTATTATGGTCTTCATGTAAACAAAATCTTGATAAGAAAGCTAATCAGAGGCCGACTCAAGGACCAAATCCTAGCTGACCCATAGTCACACATCACAGATTTGATGTTTTAATACTCTGACAGCCTTGTGTCCAAACAAATAGACTCCTCTGGCCCAATCAAGGTGACATAAGAAAGAAATCTTTCTTCTTATCTGATCTGGAGCAAGTCTGTCTGAGTTGGACAAAGTTTAAAGAATCCACATCCTTAACTCCCAAAACCACTCCTTCAAGGTCCACAGCCTTGCCCTGGCAGAAAGCAGCTTCAAGGCCTCCAGCCAGCTGCTGTGCTCCAGCTGCAAAGGGAGAGGGGATATACAACGCAGCAGGCTGCAGAAGTGACAGGATCTCTCACTTCATGCTCAAAGCCAAGAAAATGGATCCCAATAAATTCCCCATAACTGTCTCCCTTTGTCTAGACTTTGTTCCCTGTTCCTAATAATATTGTAAATATACTAACAATTAATAATTGTATATTAGTTTCAAACTTATAAAATAATTACTAGTAATGCAAGGACATGAAGAAATGACTCCCCCTTAGATATTCCCACATGCACTCTTCACACATCTAGGCCAGTATCTGCAGCTTTGGGACTTGGTGATGTGGGCTAATCTTACTGGGGTTATGGATAGATGATATCTCAGAGTGCTTTTAATTTGCATTTCTCTGATGATTATGGATAATGACTATTTTTTCATGTTTGTTAGCCATTCATCTGTCTTCCTCAAAGGAGGTTCGGTTCATGTCTCCTGTCCAGTGCTAGATGAGACTGTTAGCTCTTTTTTTGTTGATTAATTTGAGCACTCTGTAGATCCTAGTTGCCAAGCCTTTATCAGATTCATAATATGCCAATATCTTCTCCCATTCTGAAAGCTGTCTATTTGCTTTGGTTGTTGTCGCCTTAGCTGTATCAAAGCTTTCAAGTTTAATTAAGTTCTATTTATTTATTTTTCTTGTTGTTGCAATTGCCATGAAAGTCTTCTTCATAAAACCTTTCCCCAAGCCAACAACTTCAAGAGTTTTTCCAACACTTTCTTAGGATTTTTGTCATTTGTAAGGGTTAACAACTATATTACAGCACATTCAAGTGAAAGTACATCTTAGAAGGAGGCGCCTAACAACCTTGCTGATTAAGAAAATACGATACAAAAGACCAGAGTTTAACACGGAGGCGCCTAACAACCTTGCTGATTAAGAAAAACGATACAAAAGAGCAGAGGCGATTTAACACGTGCACACATTCCAAAGAAATTTACTCATATCACTCTCCACCTTCTTCCTACTTCATCCTCACAATACTAGCCTATCACAAACCAGGACTACATACATAACCAAATCTAGAAGTACCCCTTGTTCCCCCACTAACTAAACCTATATAAACCCCTACCTATTACAATAAACAGCTTTGGCTCAGTCCCTTTCCCAGTGTGTCTGTCTTTGTCTTATTTGTTTTTCCCTTTCATACCCTGACTCCCCAAACCACCGGTGCCCGCCGGTCGGGAGGCAGCAGTCATTTCATGTTTAGATTTAAATCTTTCATCCATCTTGAATCAATTTTTTTTTAAGCAGGGAAAGGTGCAGAAGCTTTTGAGTTTCATCAGGTCCTAGTAGTGTATTTTTGATATGGCTTCAATTGCCCAGGGGGTCTGGGCAGAAGACTGCAGTTTCAGTCTTCTACATGTGGTTATCCAGTTCTCTCTGAACCATTTATTGAAAATGGATTCTTTCCCCCAGTGTGTGCTCGTGTTTGGTTTATCAAAGATGAGGTGCCTGTAAAATGTTAGCTTCATCTCATGGTTTTCTATTCAGTTCTAATTTTTTTTTATTAAATCATAGCTGTGTACATTAATGCAGTCATGGTGTACAATGTGCTGGTTTTATATACCATTTGAAATACTTTCATCAAACTGGTTAACATAGCCTTCATGACAGCCTCTTAGTTATTGTGTTAAGACATTTATATTCTACACCTAGTAAATTTCACATGTACCTTGTAAGATGCACTGTAGGTGTGGTTCCACCAATTACTCTCCCTCCACCCATCCTCCCCCCTCTATTCTCCTCCTTCTCCCCTTTTTTCTTCTTCTTGGGCTATAATTGGGTTATAGCTTTCATATGAAAGCTATAAATTGGTTTCATGGTAGGGCTGAGTACATTGGATACTTTTTCTTACATTCTTGAGATGCTTTGCTAAGAAGAATATGTTCCAGCTCCATCCATGTAAACATGTAAGAGGTAACGTCTCCATCTTTCTTTAAAGCTTCATAAGATCCCATGGTGTACATATACCACAATTTATTAATCCATTCATGGGTTGATGGACACTTGGGCTTCTTCCATGACTAAGCAATTATGAATTGGGCTGCAATAAACATTCTGGTACAAATACTTTTGTTATAATTTTTGTTCTTCTATATATACCTAGTAGAAGAATTGTAGGATCAAATGGCAGGTCTATTTTTAGATCTCTGTGTGATCTCCAAACATCTTTCCAAAAGGAACCTATTAGTTTGCATTCCCACCAGCAGTGTAGAAGTATTCCCTTTTCCCCACATCCATGCCAACACCTCTAGTTTTGGGATTTTGTGATGTGGGCTAATCTTACTTGAATTAGATGATATCTCAAAGTAGTTTTGATTTGCATTTCTCTGATGATTAAGGATGATGAGCATTTTTTCATGTGTCTGTAGGCCATGTGCCTGTCTTCTTCAGAGAAATTTCTCTTCAAGTCCCTTGCCCACCCTGAGATGAGATTACTTGTTCTTTTCTTGCTAATACATTTGAGTTCTTTGTGGATTCTGGTTATTAAACCTTTGTTGGAGACATAACCTGCAAATGTTTTCTCCAAACTCTTAAAGAAATCAGTTGGGGTGAATATTTTATGAGGAAGACCCCCTGGGCAATTGAAGCCATATCAAAAATACACTACTGGGACCTGATGAAACTCAAAAGCTTCTGCACAGCTAAGAACACAGTAAGTAAAGCAAATAGACAGGCCTCAGAATGGGAGAAAATATTTGTAGTTCCAAATTTCTATGTCTCTGTCTTTGTGCCATTTCCATGCTGTTTTGATCACTATAGACTTGTAATATAGCCTTAAGTCTAATAAGGTGATGCCCTGGTTTTGTTTCTATTACTAAGGATTGCTTAGGCTATATGAGCTTTTTTCTGGTTCCATACAAAATGAAGAACTATTTTTTCCAAATCTTCAAAGTATGATGTTGGTATTTTAAGGAGGGTTGCATTGAATCTATAGATTGCTTTGAGAAGTATAGACATTTTCACAATGTTGATTCTTTCCAGCCTTGAATATGGTATGTTCTTCCATTTGTTAATGTCTTCTGCTATTTCTTTTCTTAAGGTTTCATGATTCTCTTTGTAGAAGTCCTTCACTTCTTTTGTTTAGGTATATTCCTAGGTATTTTATTTTCTTTGAAGCTACTATGAAGGGAATTATGCCTTTGATTAGCTTCTCAATTTTGCTATTGTTGGCAGATACAAAGGCTACTAATTTGTAGGCATTGATTTTATATCCTGAGACTTTACTGTATTTCTTGATGACTTCCAGGAGTCTTGTGATTGAGTCTTTGGGATATGCTCAAAAGTATAAGATCATATCGTTGGCGAAGAATAAGAGTTCGACCTCCTCTTCTCCCATTGTATTAGGAGTATTTCAATTCTAATCTTTTAGTTATTTTAAAGTATACTATAAGTTATTATTGATTATTGTCACTTTATTGTGCTATCAAATATTTTTAATTATCTATAACTATCTTACTATTAGTATTATTTATGTGTCCATTAACCTTTCTCCCCACCTCACTAATTTTCCATCTACTAGTAACCATCAATCTACTCTCTTCATTGTTTGTAAAAACAAACAATAATTTGTTTTTACTATTTAGCTCCACATATAAATGAGAGCCTAGGAGATTTCTCTTTCTGTGCTTGGCTTATTTTAGTTAACACAGTGTTCTCCAATTCCATTCCAATGTTGTTGCAAATGGCAAGATTTTATTCTTTTTTAATGTGGCTACCTGATATTCTATTGCAAATATGTACCATGATTTCTGAATCCATTTATCCATAAATGGACAATTAGTTTTGAAAGATATCACTACAATCTACTCTGCAAATTATTTTTCTTGAATGTATCAGAGAACTAAGTCTACAAGACAAGAAACAAAATTGAATTATAAAATGCAGCAAGATATTTGGTTTTGAATTTAAAATGATTGTTGTGAGGTCAGAAGAATAAATATTAGCAACAGGGAAGAAAATAGGTATACCTTAAAGGGACTGTATTTAAATTGGTTTTTTTTTTCCTTCTATCTTTTAGGGGTTTTTAAATTTTTTTGGTTTTGGAGACGAGGAAAATGTTGGAGAAGCCAATTGAGAGGAACAGAAGTGCTATTTTCAATCACTCCAAAGAAAAGAAAATAGACTGATTTAAACTTAGAACAAGGGGTTCTAAAATATAAATTTAAAAAAATGGGCACTCAGTTGAATTTATATATCAGATAGCTAAGCAATATTTTGATATGTATGGATCATATAATATTTGTGACATTCTTATATTAAACAATTATTAATTGCTTATCTAAAATTCAGATGCATTTGGGTATCCTACATTTTATCTGGCAATATCATTCATAAAAAATGCAATGAATTCCATAAAAAATTATGCAACTACTCATTTATAATACAAATTATCACTCAGGAGCTCAGCATTTGAATAATAAAAAAGTACTTTGAGAACAAAAATTATGTGAAGAATGAGATACAGAATGTCTGTTTCAAGTAATTTTTTTCATTTCACCTGTGGTCATGAGTTTATGATTCCATATAACTTGACAATTCTACCTGTACTTTAAAAGATAAAGATGTTGTAAATATATTTAGTTGGTTTCATATGCTATAAGAATCTTTGTGTTGCTAGAGAATTTGAAAATCATGACAAATTGAACTCTTTGACCATATACAGAAAGACGTAGAGGGTACAGTTGATAGATGGGAAGGAAGCAGCTGCAAACTCTAACTTCATTTCTCAATGATATTCATTTTTCTTAGTGGCATAATGAATATCTAGGGAATGCATAATGCCAAGAATGGGAAATAAATAAAGCAGAGGAAGCATAATGTGGAACAAAAAGATCTGGAAAAGCCACATGCAACCTGAGGAAATATCTCACTATCTTGATTCTCATAATCAATGGCTGGTGAAATTGAGGATTTGCAAAGGAGTGTGTACACATTATACTTCACTTTGAATTTTAATAGGCTGTTGTAGACTTTCCACAGCAAATTATACTTTAGCCAGAATTCAGATGTTATTCTATATAATATATTTGTAGAAAAATGTTTATAACATTTTTAATTTTGGGGGTTAGAGAAAGCAAAACCTAAAGTATTCCTCATTTTAGCTCTATATTGCATTCTCTCTCTCTCCTTCTTCCCCTCCCTCTCCTCTCTCTCCATCTTTTTATTTTACTCCATTTCTATCCTCCATTCCTTTTATTTCATCTCCTTCACGTCCCCTAAATTTTTAGAAAACATACTGTTCCAAATAAGAGGTTATTGTTGCTTGTCATAAATTCTGGTCATTAACTCAACCTACACTACACAACATAGTTGATCTACCCAGAAAACATTTTTGTCTTCTTCCTAGGTGTAGAATGTGATTTTTCAAAGCAAGAGATAAACATGTTGTATACATAGTTGGTAGTTCATTTGAAAAACTTGATGAAGGGAAGGGGCTTCAGGATGGCTAACTGTAGACTTCTGGTACTGGCCTCCCCATAAAGGAGAGCCAAAATAGTGAGAAGATAATTAATTTGAATAGCTCATCTAAGAAAGGATATTAGAATTCAATATAAAAGTTGAAGAAACACCTAAAGTAAGGAAGGAGGGGGAAGCAAGGCAGCTTGCTCATCCAGGAGCAGCTGGGAGCCGGGAAAGGCTCTCCAATGTGGGGAAAGGGTAAGTGAATGACTCTCAGTACCCACATTTCCACTACAGACTCCTGAGCCCAGCCACCCCCAGACTGCAATGTTTCTGAGGTAGGGCAGCAAACCCTGCATCTCCACTTCTCTGGAGTTCTATTAACATTTCCCATTATCTGTCACTGGCTGCTATAGACAAGGCTAAAATGAGAACCACTGGAAGAGACCCTGCTGCCCCTAGCAGCAAAATCACTGTGCATTTGCACATTCTTGGAAGATAATCTACTTTGCTAGTATTGCAGATTGCCATTGTTGATAATCCAAAGCATGAATGAGGTACATGCTGCCCATCTACCTGCTGCGCATAGCTACTGCCAGGGAAAGCAAACCATGCCCTCCCTGTAGCATGACTTTAGTGTAGCCACTGTTGCCCAAATCTGATCATTCTGTTGTGGGCCTGGAGGATAACACCACCTCTTCCTACTATAACCAATGACTGTACACACCACCAGGGGCCCAGAGAACAGATCAACACAGAATGGATCTGCCCTCTACACACACTGCCCTAGGATGCTGCCTGAGAGTCTGGGACCACTTATCTCAGATGACCATCATTGTCACCTGAGCACTCCTCCCAGTTCCCTGAGAGCAGATCCACTCAAATTGCCCCTACCACCACAGCTGGCACCTACCCAAACACATCAACTGCTTCTACTTCATATCTTCTCAAACATTATGGAAACAAACAAAAGCAGACATTATAAATAAGAGGAAATTTGTAAACTGTACAATTATATGGAAATTATAAAAAATACTTTTGAATAGCCATTAGGTCAATGAAGAAATTAAGAAGGAAATAAAAAAAATTCTTGAAAGAAATTAAAGTCAGAACACAACATACTAAATTCTATGTTATACAACAAAAATAGTGCTAAGATGAAAGTTTCTAACAGTAAATTCCTACATCAAAACAGTAAAACATTTTAAATAAAAATAATAATAATACATTTCAAGGAACTAGAAAAGCAAGGACAAACAAAAGCCAAAATTAATAGAAGAAAAGAGGAATCAGAGCAGAATTAAATGACATAGAAGCTAAAAAAAGTTAAAGATTCCTTAAAATGAAATTGTTTTTTGAAAAGATAAACAAAAATGGTAAAACTCTAAAAAAGAGAGAGAAAGAAATTGAAGACTAAAAGAAACAAAATCAGAAAAGAAAAATGAGACATTGCAACTGATACTATAGAAATACAAAAGATCATCAGAAACTATTATGAACACCTGTATAACTACAAACCAGGAAACTCAGAGGAAATAAATAAATTGCTGGACACATACTATTCTATTAAGATTGAGTTGGAAGAAATAGATAGCTTTTACAGAGAAATCATGAATAATGAGTTTGAATCAGTAAAAACAAGTGTTCCCTAAGTTTTGGACTGAGTGGCTTGACTTCCAAATTCTGCCAAATTTTCAAAGAAAAACTAACATCAATTTTGTTTTTTATATAATATTAGTGTATAGATCAAACAGAAGTTAAGAAAGCAACTTAATTTGTAATGAAATGTAACAAACGAAACATCTGAGAATAAATTTACCTAAGGAAGTACAAAACTTATACAATGAAAATTATAAAACATTTTGTAAAAGTAATTAAAAACCTAAATAAATGGAAAGGTGCACTGTGTTCTTGGATTACAAAGGTTATTCTAGTAAATACATCAATACTTCTCAAAAGAATATATGCTTTAATTAAATTCCTGTTAAAATAGCATCAGCCTTTTTTTTTTTTTTTTTAAACAGAGATGGAAAAGCCAGTTCTCAGCTTCATATAGAATAAAGTTTCCTCAGAAAGCCAAAACAAACTAGATGGGGAAAAGATAAGTTGGAAAAATCACACCTTATAAGAAAGATATTTGCACCAGATTGTTCATATTATCTCAATTTATAATAGCCAAGTCATGGAAGAAGCCCAAATGCCCATGGACCCATAAATGGATTAATACATTGTGATATATGTATACCATGGAATATTGTGCAGCCTTTAAAAAGATGGAGACTTTACCTCTTACATGTTTACATGGATGGAGCCGGAACATATTCTACTTAATAAAGTATCTCAAGAATGGAAGAAAAAATATCCAATGTGCTCAGTACTATTATGAAACCAATTTACAATCACTCACACTTTCTTATGAAGAATAGATCACAACTATGGCCCAGGATGAAGGAGGGAGGCAGGAGGGAGGTGAAAGGAGGGGGAAGGACAGACTGAGGGAGGGTGAATGGTGGGATCATACCTATGGTGCATATTGCAAGGGTACATGTCGGATCTTTTAAGTACAGAGTATAAATATCTTAACATAATAATTATAATAAACAAGATTAGGTATACATTAACCAGTGAGATGTAAGCATTCCTAATTATATATGAAATCAGCACATTGTACCCATAAATGCATTAATGTATACATGATCTATGTGTTTATGATTTAATAAAAAAATAAAAAATAAAATGTTATCCTTCCCAAGGGGGAACAAAAAAACAATTTCCAAATATACCAAAGCTACCAATTTCAAATTTCCAAAGCTACCATAATCTAAACAATGTGGTATTAATATATTGAGCCCAGAAATAATCCCCTATATCTTTGGCTAAGTTATTTTTACTGAGGTGCCAATATCACTAATGGTAAAAAAAAAAAAAAAAAACTTTCCAATAAGCGGTGCTCAGAAAATGGCATCTAAATGCAAAAGTGTGAAGTTACCTCCCCCTTTTACATCATACAAAAAAATTAACTTAAAGTGGGATTATATCTAAAATGCAAACTCTCAGAATAAAACATAAGAGTAAGTTAAATTTTCATGATCTTGTTTTGGCAGTGGATATTTAGAATATACATCAGAGCATGAACAACCAAATGGGGGAAAACGCTAAGTAGGACTTCATTAAAAAAACTAACTTTATGTATTAAAGAACGTTTTCAAAGCAATGAAAAGACAACCTACAGAATGAAAAAAAAAAAAACTTTGTAAATCAAATAGTGTTAATTGTCTATATCCAGAATATACAAAGAACACAACTGTATAAAGCAAAAGATCCCAAACACATTTTTTTAAATGAACAAAGTACTTGAATAGACATTTCTCCAAAAAGGATATTCAAATAGTAAATAAGCACATGGAATGATGATCAACATTGGTAGTCATTAGAAAAGTGCATATCAAAACCATCGAAAAGTGTATATCAAACACCACTTCGTAATCACTGGAATAGTAACAGTTAAAGCAACAACAAAACAAAAATAAGTGTTGATATGAATGTGGACAAATTGGAACTCTCATTCATTGCTCCTGGGAGTATGAAACACTGTAGCTACTGTGTAAAAACCATTAGTAATTTTTCAGCCAGTTAAACACAGAATTATCACACGATACATACTCAAAATAATCTAAAAGAGAAATTTAAACAAATACACATACACAAACATTCATAATGGCCCTGTTCACAATAGCCCAAAATGACAAACACCTCAAATGTTCATTAATGGATGAATGAATAAACAAATTGTGGTATATACACATTCAATGGGATATTATTTAGCCATAAAGAGAAATGAAGTATTGACAAACTGTACAATTTGGATGAAGCTCAGAAGCATTGTGCTAAGAAAAAGAAGATAGACACAAAAAGTCACATATTACATGATTCTGCTTGCATTAAATATCTAGACTGGGTAAGTCTACAGAGACAAAGAGTATGTTAGTGGTTCAGAAACTAGGCTGAAAGAGGAACGAGAATCAAATCAACTGTTAAACAGGGATGAAGTCTCTTAAAAATGCTAATGAAAATATTTTGTACATAAAGGCATTGGGTGCAAAACATAGTGAGTTTATTAACAGCTGATGATATGTACGTGCTAAAATGATTAACCATGTGTTGCATGTGATTCAATTTAATAAGAAAAAAAATAGAAGAAGTAAGGGACCATGCAAAAATTTTAAAAAGATATATACAGTAAGGTTAGTATGTGTAGAATATAAACAAACTATTACCATAAATAAAAGAAAATTATGGAAGAACACCATTTTTTTTCCTCAAAATAACTCAACTTATAGAGTTCCACAGTTATTTTTAAGCTTTTTTATTTTGTCACCCTCTTTAAGAGTGCTATGGAGTTGCTATGGAGTGCTATGGAGTGCTATGGAGTTGCTCATAGCAACCTCCAACTCTTGGGCTTGAACTATTCTCTTGCCTCAGCCCCCAAAAGGTGGGACTAGAGGCTCCTACCACAACACCTGGATAGTTTTTCTATTTCTAGTAGAGATGGGGTCTCACTCTTGCTCGGGCTGGTCTTGAACTCCTGAATTCAGGTTATCTGCCCTCCTCGACTTCCCAGAGTGCTGGGATTACAGGTGTTAGCCACCATGCCTAGCCTACCAATTGTTCAAATATTTACTCCAATGATTTAAGTTAGCCTCAATAAATAAACAAAAAAGTTTTAAAGTTCACATTGTGAATTTTTGAATTGATGATACATAAAAATCAATTGAATTTTGTATATTGACTTTATATCTTGCCATCTTTCTGTATTTCAAAAGTTCATTTATTCTTTGAGATTTTTTATCTTTAGATTTTCTATGTACTATCAGATTATCTGAGATTAAAGATAATTCTTCTTTCAGTAACTGTACATCATTTATTTAATTTCCTTGTTTTATCACACCAACTAGTATTTCTCATATAATGTTGAAAAAATCCTTGTCAATATGTTGTTAATCTAGTTTCTCATAAAGTATGATGTTGATACCAGATTTTTAATACTGGATTTCCAGGCTCTTGGTCTCAACAATTTGATCAATGAATGGATGGACCACAAGATAAACAGTAGTTAGGTTTTATCCAACAGGTGTTACACCTCTCACAAAGAGCCAAACCTTGCAGAGCAGGATCAGCAGTAAGATAGGTTTTATACAATTGTCACAGCTCTTACAAAGAACCAAACCTCCTTGCAGGGCAGGATACAAGTGCTACAGCTCTTACAAAGAGCCAAACCTGCTTGCAGAGCAGGATGTGTTACAGCTCTTGCTCTTCTGCTCTCTCCCCCTCAGAGGTCTGCGAGATCAGTGCTTGGGCTCTCTGCTCAGGAGCTTGTATAGGAGCAATTGTCCAGTGAGCTTTTGGGGCTTTAAAACAGACCAATTAGGAGCAGGTTTTGAAAATGGACCAATCAGGGATGCACTGGAGCAATCGCCAGTGTCTTCCCCTGCTCATGTCCAGTTCCTTTGGCTACTGGAGCCTCAGTTGCCCACGCTCCAGCCTGCTGGTTCCTCTGCCGGCTGCCACCACCAACACAACCTAGAAGGAGGCGGCAGGTCCTCCAGCCCCACCTGGCTGAGCTGGCTGGGGTGCCACCTGTCCAGTATCAATGTTAGCACAAGGCTCACTACCTCATTTCTTATACTATCCTGGTGATTTTTTTCCCATTATTAGCTACATTTTACAAGTAAGAAGAATAGAAAAAGTAAGCATTAAGGAACATGATCAACTCCTATCAATTGGTCATGTACATAGCCAATATCTATTTTTGATTAATGATAAACCAATACTCTGACACATTATTCTACATTCCTTTCAGTATTGAGAAAGACTTTTTTAAAAAGCAAAGGAGGCTGGGATGTTAAGTATGTATAGAATTATAATGCTTGCTGATAGTCAAATATGTAGCAGAATAAATAGACAGCTGATGTCTGATTTAGCAGGTAGCAGGGACTTTCCCATACTGTTTGTTAAATACATTGAAACACCTCACTGTTGTGTACTATAAAATCTTCCACATTCATTAAAAATTGAAATGGAATGTCAAAATGAAAAAGTGAATTTATATGTACATGTTTTCGATGAAATCCTAATTTGTGAGTATATCAGAAAGAATTGTGATCCAGAAGTCAACCATAGGTATAATCAATGTTTATTTATGTTTTCTCACAAGGATAAGGTATAAATATACAACTATATAATATCTATTTTTTCTCATATCTAATGAACTGACCATAAGTTTTTGAATTTTTATTTACAATTTTTAAATATTTTTTTCATGGTGGCACCTGTGGCTCAGTGGGTAGGGTGCCAGCCCCATATACCGAGGATGGTGGGTTCAAACCCAGCCCTGGCCAAATTGCAACAAAAATATAGCCAGCATTGTGGTGGGCTCCTGCAGTCCCAGCTACTCGGGAGGCGGAGGCAAGAGAATCACCTAAGCCCAGGACTTGGAGGTTGCTGTAAGCTGTGTGACTCCATAGCACTCTACTGAGAGTGATAAAGTGAGACTTGGTCTCTACAAAATAAATAAATAAATAAATAAATAATTTTTTTTTTTCAGAATATTACGGGAGTAGAAATGTTTTGGTTACATGAATTGCTTTTTCACAGTTTGAGTCAAAGTTATTACAGTGCACCTCATCTGAATAGTGTGCATTTGTACCTGTTAGGTGTGACCCCTTATCTCTCCACTCTTGCCCCCTCCCACCTGCTTCCTTTCCTTTGATACTTACTGGTAAATGTGCATAAAGGCATTGATTGATTAGTTCCAATTTAATAGAAACTGCATGTAATGTTTGTTTTTCTATTGTTATGAAACATCACTTAGAATGAATAGTCTACAGTTCCATCCAGGTTATTACAAGAGGTATTAGTTTGCCATATTTTTATGGCTGAATAATACTTTATAGTACACATAGACCATGTTTTGTTAATCCACTGGTGTATTGATGGACACCTGGGTTAGTTCCACAACGGTGCAGTTGTGAATTGTGGTATGATAAACCTTCAAATGCATGTCTTCTTGATAAAATGACTCCTTAGACTTTGAATAAATACTCAATAGTTGGATTCCTGGATCAAATGGTAGGTCTGCTTTTAGTTCTTTGAGGTATCACCATACTTTTTTTCTACAGAGGTTGTACCAGTTTGTAGTCCCACCAACACTACATAGGTATTCCTTTCCACATCCACACCAGTATTTGTTGTTTGGGGATTTAGGGGATAAAAAATCATTCTTACTGGATTTAGGTAATACCTCACTGTGATTTTGTTTTGCATTTCCTTGATGATTAGAGACATTGAACATTTTCCCATATGTTTGTAGGCCATTAATCTATCTTCTTTTGAAAAGCTATGTTTTCTCTTACTGGCTTTGTTTACTTGCACCATGTTGGTATTTCTTTTCCATGAGAATTTGTGGAGTGATACAATATAACTAAGGAGTGCATTGCTTTGCTTTATGTTTCTAATGTGATTCTTTGCATTACTCAGGAAGCATACGAGGAAATGAGCTATCTTCCCTTGCTTTTAGAATAACACATTAAAGAAGAATGGTGGTGTGAGTCATGTTTAAAGGATGCTGGCTAATGAAATTTAAAGCATCATAAAGGCAAATGGCATTAAACATTTAGTTACAGCAGCATGTACTCAGGCACATCCTGGTCAGCTGATTTTTCAAGTAGGAAATAAATATCTGGGGTACACACCAACCACTCTGGGGGCTCATCAGAGTTCTGCAGCTGTTGTCTGTATGAAAGAAAACGTCTCCTAGAATTACTTAAGATTGGCAACAGTTGGCATGACTAAGGAGCAGTTGATTTTTTCGCTAGTTCTCATTATGAACCTTTGTAAAATAGTCTCCCATTAGTTTGAAATGTAAATTTGGAAAGCATTTTCTAGATGAGACAGGAAATTATACAAACAATTTCCTAAATTAGTTCCACTTATGAATTATAGTAAAAAAGTTGATCCTGTATTCTCCTGCATGAAATCCACCAACCAACATCAAGATGATAAAAACTCTCTATAAAAGAATTTCTTTTTAATATTTCTATTTCACTGAATTATACAATGTTATTTTTGTCATAGGGATTTTTCCATGATGATGAATTTTTATATTTTATATTTATAAAATCTCCTCTCAGAAATAATTTAAGAAATTAAAAAATATGTAGTCATGTTTACTTCTCAGAACTGTTAGACTAAGATTTAGTGAATCATTCTCTGATTTGGTTATACTAGGTTCTCTGAACTGTAAGATTGTATTTTATATTCAAAAATTTCTAAGAAATTCTATGGAGATAATTTGCATAAGTAAGAGAAAAATACATATATAACTCTTTATACAAATCTTTCTACATCTTATTTGGTTTCTGTTTAATATACAAAACATTTTGTTATCTAAATTGTTATCGTTCTATAAAATGATTGTAAGTACTAAATTGTTTCAGATATATGTGTTTTATATATTTTATTTTCAAAAGTAAATAGTGTAACTACTTTCACATTGATACAGCTGCTTAAGTGTATATATTTCTTATAATTTCTTACCTGGATTATATTTTTTAGTCTATGTCTAGACTTTTATTGGCCTTAAAGAAAAATGGATGCTATTGTTGTTTCTTGAAAGTTTCTGTTAAATATGTACAACAAAAATAACTTAAGGGTGGTGCCTGTGGCTCAAGGGAGTAGGGCACCAGCCCCATATTCTAGAGGTCGTGGGTTCAATCCCAGCACCGGCCAAAAACTGCAAAAATAAAATAAAATAAAAAAATAATAACTTAATAAAATGCAGAAAATGTAGATTTTTTAGTTTACTTATATACATTTGCATGAACAATAACCTAATATGACTAAAAATGATTTGTGCATAACTGTCATAGGGAATAGATCTCATCAGGACTCACTATATCAGTGTATAGTACAACTCTTGAAAAATAAGTTGGACAATAAGTATGTTTATTAAACATTTGTTTTTAAGTATTTTATATGTTCATTAAATATTATAATTCATACATATTTCAATGAATGTAAAATGACCTGCAAAAAGTTTAAATGTGCTATATATTCACTGAAGAAGAGAGATAGGCAAAATCACTGTACAAATGTAAGAACTTAACGTGTTTCTGGCTAGGAAGAATCAATATCATTAAAATGTCTGGAGTACCCAAAGCAATTTACAGATGTAAGGCTGTTCCCATTAAAACACCAACATTGTGCTTAAAGAACTTGAAAATAAAACAGTTCTTCAATTCACATGGTACCATAAATAAACCTTGAATAGCCAAAGCAATTCTACAAAATAAAAACAAATCCAGAGGCATCATGTTAGTAGACTTCAGGTTATACTACAAGTCTACAATGAGCAAAATAGCATGGGAATGGCATAAAGATACATAGATCTATGGAACAGAACAAAAAACCTAGAGACAAAACCAGCTTCATATTCCTGATACTGAATTTTGATACTGGATTTCAAGGCTCTTGGTCTTGCCATTTCAAAGAATGACAGGCCACAGGATAAGCAGTAGGTTAGGTTTTATTTAACAAGTGTTCCAGCTCTCACAAAGAACCAAACCTCCTTGCAGAGCAGGATCAGCAGTAATACAAGTGTTACAGCTCTTATAAGCAGCCAAACCTCCTTGCTCACCTGTGCTCTCTAGGAGGTCTGTGGACATCTGTGTTTGGACTCTCTGCTTAGGGGCTTACATAGGGGCAGTTGTCCAGTGAGATTTTGGGTCTTGAAAACAGACCAATCAGGAGCAGGTTTTGAAAATAGACCCATCAGGGATGCACTAGAGGAATTGCCAGTGTCTTCACCTGCTCGTGTCCAGTTCCTTTGGCTACTTGAGCCTCCACTGGGGGAGGGAGGCTCCCCCATTTGCCTATGCTCCAACCTGCTGGTTCCTCTGCTGGCTGCTGCCACCAACACCACCAAGATGGAGGTGGCAGGTCCTCCAGGCCCACTCAGCTGAGCTGGCTGGGGCGTCACCTGTCCTGTATCATTGCCATCTGATCTTCCACAAACCAAACAAAAACTTACATTGGGGGCGGTAAAAATCCCTATTTAATTAATGGTGCAGGAGAAATAGAAAATCACATGTAAAAGATTGAAACTCAACCTGTACCTCTCACCACTTACAAAAATTAGCTAGTGTTGGATAAAAGATGTAAATCTAAGACATGAAACAATAAATAACCCTAGCAGAACCCTCAACCTAGCTAATGTTGCAACCCTTTAATACAGTTCCTGTGGGTCACAACAGGTTGAGAACAGCTCCCTTAGAGGAAAGTATGGGAAAAACTCTTGATGGTATCAGCCTTGGCAAAGAATTCATGAAGACCCCATTGAAAGTGCAGCAATAGCAAAAATAAATAGATGGGACTCAATCAAGTTAAAAAGCCTCTACATAGATAAGGACACAACAAAACAAGTAGAAAGCCTTCAGAATGAGAGAAGATATTCACATGTTATGAATTGGTCCAAAGACTAGTGACCAGACTATAGAAAGAATTCAAGCAAATCAACAAAAAAGAGCAAACAACCCCATCAATCAATGGGGAAGCGACATAAACAGAACTTTTTTTCCAACAGGACAGATGAATAACAAATGCATGAAAAAATGCTCATCATCCCTAATCATCAGAGAAGTGCAAATCCAAACCAATTTGAAATATCACCTAACCCCAGTGAGAACCCCCTACATCACAATATCACAAGTCCCAAAGTTCCAGAGGCTGGTGAAGGTGCACAGAAAGAGAAGCACAATGATGCCCTGTTGGTGGGATTGGGAACTCGTATGACCTTTCTAGAAAGTAGTATAAGTAATTCTCAGAGAACTAAAAGTAGATCTCCCATTTGACACAGCAATTCTATTACTAGATATCTGCCCAGAAGGAAAAAAAGAAAAAAACAAATAAACCCAGTTTTACAATAAGGACATTTGCACTTGAGTGTTTACAGCTGCTCAATTCCCATGTGCAAAGATGTGGAAACAATCCAAGTGTCCATCAACCCAAGAATGGATTAATAAACTGTGGCCTATGTATACCATGGAATACTATTCCATCATAAAAAAAAATGGAGACTTTGCATATTATGTACTCATCTGGATGGATTTGAAGAACATATTCCTAAATAAAGTATCTCAAGAATGGAAAAGCAAGTATCCTGCGTACTCAGTACTAATCTGAAAATAGTAGACCAAAAAGGCCCACACAAGAGAAAAACACAATTAAATCTAGAGAGTAGAGATATATAACATACATTTTGGGTAAAGGACTCTGCAACAACTCAGACTTTGGACTTTACCTAACAAATGTAGGTAATGAAACCCAATGATATGCACACTCAATTGAATGCATTAAAAAATTATTGCAGATGATTTACCCCTAATGTAAAATGAAACAGGTTGTTATTTTTGCTATGTTGGACAATGTTTAAATTTATTTCACTTTGATGTATTCAATGCAGCACAGTTTATCTACAAATATTTAATAATGGATGGCCACACACTTATGATCTATAGATTTTTCAGTTAATCAGTTGGTGAGAAGTGATTAATTCCTTATCATTTCATAGAAACACATTCTTCACTTGGCTTCACTTTAAAAAAATTCTTGGTTTTTGCATTTTAATGATTAGTCTCCTTCATTATTTCAGCCTATTTCCTCTATATAGCTCTAATTACTACAGTATCTTATTTTCTTCTGTTATTCCTCTCTCTCTCTCTCACACACACACATCTAGTACTGGGGTTTCTACCTCTCCCCTGAACTCCCATTTTTATATTCAGTTCCACAGAATATGTAATGGACATTTCAAACTTAGAAATGACACACTGAAAAATATACTGATCTTATCTTCAACTTTTCTCCTCCCACAGTTTTTCCCACATATATAAATGAATACACCATTCTTTAGACTCAAGGCAGGTGTCTTGGAAACTACTTTGACTCTTTTCTTTTTCTAAAATCTCATAACTAATTAATCAATAAGTGCTTTCAGCTATATCTTCAAAACATTACAAGCATATAGGTATGAATAAGTCTTTGACTCACCGGGTTTCACCACGATCCTCTATCTGTAATAGCTGTGTCTTTGCCTTGCACTGTGAGTAGACAGTAGATAGATGATCATGGAGAAATATGATGTGTGCTTTGGATACAGCAGTCAGAGTAATCCAATTAAGCTGTAGATCAGGTCTGCTCATTTATCTACCCAAACTTTCCACTGGTTTCTCATCTCTATCAAAGTTAAAACCCAGGTCCTCACAATGGTTCCAACCCCCTGCCTGTTCTAGGCCCCTGTCACCTGTCAGTTATCCCTTGCTAGTCTCCTTTAGGTTATTCCACTTCAGCTAAACTAGACTCTCTGCTGTTCCTCCAGTTGGAAAGGCTTCTGACTGCATTAAGGCCTTTCACTTAAACACCAACCTGTGGGGAATAGTCCTCTCCAAGCATATGTGTGGTTTACCTTTTTCAGGTTTTTTCTTAAGTTTTAATTTCTAACAGACACCTTAACCGATTGTCTTATTACATTTAAAATGAAACTAGCCTCTTCAAATCCAGCAATAGCTATAAATAAGTAAAGTTTGAGTATGCTTTATAGCACTCTTGCTCTCTGGTATACACAGGATTTCTTTCATTTATTTTTTCACTTATTTATTGCTTCTTAATTTATTTATGTTTTTGTGACTTCTAAACAGACTCTAAGCTCAAAAGCAATAGGTATTTTTGTCTATTTGCTTCACTGCCATATACAAAGTACCTAGAACAGTATTTAATACATGCTAAGTTAAGTGATATTTATTGACTAAACTGTGAAACTTATTACATATATGTTCTAATTATAGAAATGAAATCGTTTTCTCTGTATCTTATAGGAGATCACTACATTTATTGCTATCTATATGATCATTTTGTTTTGGTTTGGTTTTCTCCTGACTGTGAGCTGTCTAAGAGAACTAGCTGCCTTATTCATTTTCATGTCTTCACTATAATACTGGGCAACATTATTGGAATTTAATATGGATTTAATTTGAAAATACATGTTATAAGATATAAACAGTTAACAAAGTCATTTTGAGAGAACTAAATGTTTTACCTGGTATTTTCCCTCACCTACCAAGGCAAGATTGCTATGACAACTAAGCATATAGCTAGAAGTAAAATGTCAAATTTACAGATTTGTCCCCCCCCCCCTTTTTTTGACACTTGTCCTTCCCTCAGCTGTAGGTTTAGGGGAGAGCAACATATATCATAACACATTTCTACTTTTCTTTTCTTTTTTTTTTATTTTAAGTAAATTTATTTCAGGTTAACATGAGGGTCCAAGCAACCAGGTCAAAATATCTGATTTTGTTAGGTAGAGTCAACTAACCCTAACAAGATGAGCCCACATTTCTACTTTTCAAGGACTCCTCTACCCAGTCTGTTGGACTGCCTTAGCACCACTGGGTATCACCATCTTTGTTGAATAATACTACTGTTCCTATTGTACTACTGATTCTACCATCAAGACCATTGTTAGAGGAAACAGTATATCTTCTTCTGGGTATAGACACTTCTTGGTGAGTATGGCTATGTTTGCTAGATACCACTTACACATTTTTGGCCCTGAAGCTCAGAAAGTGCCACACCTAAAGCCCGTTGACCAATGAGTTGAGGAACAACACTTCTTTCTTTTTGGTATTTGCTGTTATGCTCCAGTATCTCCTGTCTTTAGGAAAGCAGTTTTTAAGATGTAGTTATTTCCCATCTATAATCAATCACAAGGAGCTGAATCTGGCTAGTAAGTGAAAAATGAGTGAAAACATCATACTATCTACTACAGTGGGAATATGTATGTGGATAAATTTGTTCTGTCTAGTAGAAACTTACCTTAATATTTTTTTCCTAGAAGTAGCAAAATCACATCATTTGCTCACTAAACACAACTGATCAATTTTAACTTTTGCAATGGATACCTATTAGGCCAATCTGGATTCCTGACCCCAATTTATAAACTGTGTTTAATATTCCCTCTTATAAATGTCAAAATTGCTTTGTGAAATCTGTTTCAAAAGTAGTATCTGCATCAAAGCTTGTTTGATGTTATGAGAATTGAAAACTCTTGGGTAACTATTTAGTGATAGACTATAATCTGAGTTTCATAAATATAAACAATATATAAATAATGAATTATATACATATATAATTTCATTATTATGTCAGAAAAACTATAAGAGATGATTCAATGTAAAAATACTGAAAGTGACAACAAATAATCCCAGAGTAACCACTTAATTCCAACATTTGACTTTAAAATTTCTTCTCAGTTTTGTTTTTGAATGATATAAAGATAGATAAATATAAAATGTTAGGACTATATACTTAGTAATTTAAAATGTATATTAATGTGCCACACGAGTATTTCTATGCAAAAAGTAGTTTTTCAATAGTTTAATACCTAATAATGATAATTTTCAAAAAAATAAGAATTAATGAAGCACATAGCAGAGCAGTATACCATCATCAGAACTGCCTGTTCTTCATAAAAAATCAGCACACATTTCACACAGGGATACTGGACACGTGACAAGGGGAGCTCCTTAGAGCTGGAGATGAGGGCAGGCAAAGTAGGACTGATATTAGGCACGCAGAACCGAAGAGAACCCATGAGACATTGAACAGGATAAAATTAAAAGTAATCCAGAAGTACTAACAGAGACGAAGATCCAAACATGAGAAAATGATGTATAAACCTAGAATGAAAATTCAGATTTCAGATGTAAAATAAGCAATCGGAGGTAATAGGAGACGTTCTCTGAGGCTGCAGCCATAGCTGCTTGTTCAAGGTCCCACTAAAGTCTACCAGGAGAATCACTGAAAAGCATGGTTCTCCATAGTTTTGTAGCAACTAAATACAAGCACATAAAAGTTGTTTGTGATTGTAATTATTCCTTTAGCGCCTGAATCATGGCTGCACCAAAACGAGAAGAATTCCCTAACTTTGAAAACAAGTGAATGAGCATGTGTTGGAAATATTGAACTAAGTTAATTTAATGAGAAAACTGTGCAAATTGCAATAAGTCCTTTCTTTGTAAATGATTTTTCTATACTCCAGCTGAAATTCTCAGAATCTTTAACACTTATTTCTCCCCAACTCAAAATTACTAATCTAAGGTAAGTGACATATGCCTATATTTATATAAAATTTTAAAATATTTAATATTTTAATCTAATTCTTCAAGTATTCTGATCACTATTCTAGATCAAGCGTACTACATATATACATGAACCCTCATTTGAGTGAAGTGTCATTTTTATAATTCTCCATCCTGAGAACCTTCAGTGTTTGGTCATTCACCAACCTGTATTCAACCTGAAGCCTGTATTCAACCATCCAGGCCCTTCACTGCCAAATCCTTGTTAATATTTATATTTTCAGACTAAACTGCCCCCAATTTGCCCTAAACACACTCCATCTGTAGCAATTTTTTTTTATTACAATTTGAAGTTACAGATCCTTAATGCACCTGCAATTTTGAGCAACCACATATTAATTAATCTACTCATGGTCCCTTTATGTATTTTAATTTTTGTGGCAAAAATTTGGATTTGCAAAATTTATAACATAAAATTTGCATGTCAACCTTGTAAGTGTACAATTCAATGGTATTAAACACAGAATTTTGTGCTACCAACACCACCATCTATTTCCAAAATGTTTTCATCATCCCAAACAGGAAGCCCATAAACACTGTGCAATAATTTCCCATTCTCCCTTCCCATTTCTTTTGGTAAAACCAAATCTACTTTCGTCTCTATGAATTTGCTTATTCTAAATGTTTTGTAATAGTAATATGATAGGTTATTTTTCATTTTTGTATTTGCCTTATTTTACTTAGCACAACACTGTAATGTTTTCACAGTTCATCCATGTTGTAGTGTATTTCACTCCTTTTTCAATGCCAAATAACATTCCTTTGATAAATATCACCTAAAATTACACATTCATCTGTTGTTTTCATCATTTGGCTATTGTGACTATTGTTACGATGAACATGGATATACACAAGGCATATTTCTTTTTTTTTCTTGCAGTTTTTGGCCAGGGCTGTGTTTGAACCCACCACCTCTGGCATATGGGGCCAGCACCCTACTCCTTTGAGCCACCGGCACCACCCCATATATGGTATATTTCTTTGAGAAACTTCAATAAATTATTTTGATACACATACAGAAGTAGAATTGCTGAATCATAAAAAAATTGTATATGAATATTTCGAGAAAATACTATACTGTTTTCCTTAGTCATGAAACCCCTTTATGTTCCCAACAATAATGCAGAGTTTCTAAAACAAACTCTATTTTCCATTCTTTGCGTATATACCTAGGAATGGGACTGCTGGATCATATGTTAAGTCTATACTTAGCTCAGGAGGAACTTCCAAACTATTTTACACAAGGACTAAAGTATTTTATATCATCACTGACAATGTATTAACCTCTACTATGCCCTTCTCCATATCTATGCCAAAACTTGATATTTTCTTTTTGTTGTTGTTGTTGTTGCAGTTTTTGGCCAGAGCTGGGTTTGAACTTTCCACCTTCAGTATATGGGGCCAGCGCCCTACTCTTTGAGTCATAGGTGCCACCCCAAAACTTGATATTTTCTAGTTGTTGTAGCCATCTTAGAAGGTGTAAACTGATTTCTCCTTATGGCTTTGATTTGCATTTCCTTAATAACTAATGATGTTATGTTGTTGACCATGTCTTCTTTTGCTTATTGGATATTTACTTTTTTGGGACAAATATCTATCCAAGTCCTTTGTCTATGTTTTATTGTCTTTTTTTTTTTTTCGTGAATTTTAGAAGTGCTTTGCAGTAATATGCAGGAGTAAAATCCTTAACAAGTATAACGGAATTTTTAAAATTTTTCATTCCTTCTTTAGTTTTTATTTTTATTTTGTTAATGTTCTTTGAGGCACAAAAATCTATAATTTTGAAGAAGCTCAATTTACTTATTTTTAACTTTGTTGCTTATACTTTGGGTGTCATATTACGTAATATATTGGCTAATTCAAGGATATGAAGACTTATGCATATGTTTTCTTCTAAGACTTTTATGGTTTAACTCATGCATTCATAATTGTCTTACTTTAGTTTATTTTTTATAAAATGTGAAGTTGGAGTCCATTTTTATACTTTTGCACATGGAAATCCAGTTGTCTCAGAACTGTTTATTTAAGAGACTTTGTTTTTCTCATTGGGTGCACTTGGAAACCTTTTATAAAATGAAGGGGACAAGAATGTAAGGGCTCATTTCAAGACTCTCAAATCCATTCTGTTGGATTATATATTTAATCCTTTGCTAGTTGCTCAGTTTTAATTAATATATTTTCAGAATAAAGTTTGAAATAAAGAAGCAGGAACCTTCCTTGTTTATTTTTCTTTTTCAGGATTGTTTTGGCTATTAGAGGCCACTTTCTGTTCTGTATCAATTTGAGGACTGTGTTTCTCATTCTTTCCATTTAATCAAGTGTTCTTTCCTTTCTTCCTGTAATATTTTGTACTTCTCAGTAGTATCAGTGCAATGCTAGGCTCATGGAATAAGTTAGGTTGGGTTCTCTCCTGTTATATTATAGGCAAGAGTTTCAGAAGGGTTGGTGTTAGCTTAAAAGTATGATAGAGTTCACAGTGAAATCTTCTAATCCTGAGAGTTTCTTTACTGAGAGGTTTTGGTTATGATTCAATCTTTTATTATGGATCTGTGGGTCTCTATTTGTTCTTTGAGTCAGACTAGACAACTTGTGTGTTTTTAAGATTTTTGTCCCATTTGATTTAACTGTTGACACATAACTATTAAAATGTGTTCTTATAATGCTTTTTATTTCTATAAAGTATGTAGTTATTTACCACTTTAATTTCTAACTTAGATATTTGTAGTTTTTTTTCTTTTTCATTTAGTTTGTTAGTTTGGCTGAAGGCTTGCCAAATGTTTTAATCTCTTAAAGCAGCGATTCTTAACCTGTGGGTTTCAACCCCTTTGGGGGTCGAACAACCCTTTCACAGGGATTGCCTAAGACCATCAGAAAACACATATTTCTATGATGCAGAAGGCAGCTGCTGTGTCGAAAGCTGCTACTCTTTTAAAAGCAGCTACAGCAGTATTGGAGATAAAATGACACTTCATGAATTATAATTGCTGAGTAAATGTAAAATCATGTACTGCAAAATCATCAACTACTGCAAAAATATATATATATATATGTATCTGTACCATGGAACTTAATCTGGATGCTGATCAATCCTTTTATATTCAGCTGTGGTTTATGTGAATACTGACCCCTTGTGATAGTAACAAGTATGTAAAAAAAAAAACAACAGGGAATGGTAAATCTTAGGAAACTTTAATGAACTATGTTGACTGAACTATTATTCCATGTATCATCTTTTGTATAATTAAAGCTATTGTTATATATTATTTTCATTAACAAACTATCCCATGACAATGGATCGTGTAGAGAGGAGCGTTAAGAAAAGAAAATATAGTGAGGATTTTTTACAGTATGGTTTTCCCTCAATAATTACAGCAGGAATTGAAAAACCACAATGTGTTATATGTTGTGAAGTTCTGTCAGCCGAATCTATGAAGCTGAACAAGCTAAAATGCCATTTTGATAACAAGCATCCGAGCTTTGCCAACAAGGATACCAACTATTTTAGAAGCAAAGCTGATGGACTCAAGAAAGCCAGACTTGACACTGGTGGCAAGTGCCACAGACAAACAGTAGCAGCCATTGAAGCTTCATATTTGGTGGCACTCAGAATCGCCAGAGTTATGAAACTTCACACCATTGCTAAGGATTTATTGTTGCCAGTGGCCAAAGACATTGTTAGAATTATGATTGGAGATGAATTTGTTACAAAATTGAGTGCAATTTCCTTATCTAATGACATTGTCAGCAGAAGAATAGATGACATGTCTGCTGACATTCTTGATCAGGTAATCCAGGAAATTAAATCTGCTCCACTTCCAATATTCAGTATCCAGCTTGATGAATCTATAGATGTTGCAAACTGTTCACAGTTACTTGTTTACGTGAGGTATATTAATGATGGTGACTTTAAAGATGAGTTTCTTTTTTGTAAACCTCTTGAAACAACAACTACTGCATGTGATGTATTTGACACAGTTGGATCTCTGAAAGAGCATAAGATCTCTTGGGAAAAGGTTTGTGGTGTTTGCACAGATGGTGCTCCAGCTATGCTAGGATGTCAATCTGGATTTCAATGTTTGGTACTGAATGAGTCACCAAAAGTCATCAGAACTCACTGTATGATTCATTGGCAGATATTAGCAATGAAGATACTGTTACAAGAAGTAATGAAAAGCATCCTAAGTTCTGTCAATTTTGTAAAGGTAAGCACTTTAAACAGTCAGCTGTTTTTGCAACTGTGCAACAAGTTGGATGTGTCGAACAATGCTCTGCTATTTCATACTATAGTGAGATGGTTGCTGAGGGAAAAAGTTTAAAATTGTGTTTCTGAGCTTCATGATGAACTCAAAATGTTTTTTAATCAGAAAGCAAGACTGCAGTTGGAAGCACTTTTCAGTGGTAAAAGTGAACTGCAGAAAATAGTTTTACTTGGTTGACATCTTTGCCATCTGAATAAGTTAAATTTATCATTGCAAGGACCAAATGCAACATGCCTTGATGTGTATGAAAAGATCCAATCATTCCAAATGAAATTTTAGCTTTGACCAAAAAAAAAAAAAAAATTGAATGAAAACAAAATTTAAATGTTGCCAACCTTATCTTTTTTCTTTGAGGAGCATGACATTGAACCAGACAAAAGGTGCCTGTGGCTCAGTGAGTAGGGCACTGGCCCCATATACCGAGAGTGATGGGTTCAAACCTGGCCCCAGCCAAACTGCAACAAAAAATATCCAGGCGTTGTGGCAGGCACCTGTAGTCCCAGCTACTCGGGAGGCTGAGGCAAGAGAATCGCCTAAGCCCAAGACCTGGAGGTTGCTGTGAGCTATGATGTCATAGTGAGACTCTGTCTCTTAAAAAAAAGGATTACAGTGATAATTTTTGTGAAAGAACACTTGCACATACTTGCAGATGAAATTTCATCAGACTTTCCAAATCTACCTGACACCCCATTTGCACTTGCCAGAAGTCCATTCACAGTCAAAGTGGAAGATGTTCCTGAGACAGAGGAGTTTATTGAACTTACTAACAGTGATGCAGTGAGAACTGATTTCTCTACAATGCCAGTTACAAAATTCTGGATCAAGTGTTTGCAGTCATATCCTGTTCTGTCTGAGACCATGTTGCTCCTTCTTCCATTTCTAACAACATATCTTTGTGAAAGAGGGTTTTCCAGCTTGTTGGTTATCAAGTCTAAATACAGAAGTAGACTTGTTGTGGAAGATGATCTTCATTATGCTCTTGCAAAGACTGCCCTGAGAATTTCTGATCTGATGAGAAAGAAGCCATCTCAACCTTTGCTCTGACATTGGCTTTTTACTCATACTGTCCCCAAATGTAGCAATGTAGTTTACTGTTGTTATATTAAGACTGTTACCCATGCTACAGCATGCTTCAAGACAGACAAAATTTCATTTATTTATAATTAGAATAAATATTTTACAATATATAATTACATTTTTTGTGATTAATCACTAGGCTTTAATTATGTTCAATTTGTAACAATGAAAATATATCCTGCATGTCAGATATTTACATTATGATTCATAACAGTAGCAAAATTACAGTTATGAAGTAGCAACGAAAATAATTTTATGGTTGGGGGTCACCACAACATAAGGAATTAAAGGGTCGCGGCGTTAGGAAGGTTGAGAGCCACTGTGTTTAAGGAAACAATGTTGGTATTTTTCTTATATTTTCTTTGATTCTTTATTACATATCCACTGTAATATTATTTCCTTTTTTGACAGCTTTGGATTTAATTTGCTGTTTGTTTCTAGTTCCTCAAGGTATAAGATTTGGGTGTTAAATCAAGAATGTAGACATCTACACCTATGTTTTCCTCTGAGCACTGCTTTCTCTGCATTTAACAACTTGATATGCTGTGTTTTGTTTATGTTTTTCCACATTTTCTAATTCCCCTCGTGATTTCTTTTTTGACATATTGGTTGTTTAATTTTCACATGTTTGTTAATTTAAAATTTTTCTCTATGTTATTCTTGTCCTATTTTGTTATGTTATTATCAGAAAAAATACTTCGTATAACTTCAGTGTTTTTAAGTTTATTTAGACTTGTTGTGTGCCTAACGTGGTCTAGTCTGGAAACAGGTGATTCACCTTGAAGAAATTTATGCACACTCCACACAATATTATTTCTGCTCCTGTTGTAGGGTGGAGTGCTCTCTATGTGTTTGTTAGATCTGATTGGTTTATAGCATTGCTCCGATCTTCTATTTTCTTACTGACCATTTGTTTTCTTTGACCTTTCTATTTATCATTAAATTTGGCACGTTGAAATCTTCAGCTTTATTTTACAATTCTCTATTTTCTCATTTTAGTTTTTGGCATATATATATTGATGTTCTGCTGTTTAATACATGTATGCTATAATTGTTATATTCCAATGATATTTTTTACAGAGAAAGAAAAATGTCTAAAATCTCATGGTACTACAAAAGACTTTAAATAGACGAAGCAATCTTAACCAAAAAATAACTGGATGTAGCACATTTCCTTATCTCAAAATATGCTACAATGTTTTAAAAATCAAGACAACCTGATAAAGGCAAAAAGAACATATACACTAATAAAACTGATAAAGATACCAGAAATAAATAAATGGATTTATTGTCAATTGATATTCAACAAAGAACAAGGACATACAATGGGGAATGAATAGTATTTTTAATAAATGATGTTGGGAAAACTAGATATCTATATCTACATTCAGAGAAAGAAAGTTGGATCCTTGTCCTACACCATATTTAAAAATCAACTCAAGTGCCTCTATGGAAAGAAGTATGGAGCATCTTCCAAGAACTAAAAGTAGATCTTCCATTTGATCCCTCAATCTCATTACTATGTATCTACCCAGAAGAAAAAAAAAAATCATTTTACCACTGAGACATTTGCACTAGAATGTCTGTTACAGCTCAATTCACAATCAAGATGATGTGGCATCAACCCGAGTGCCCATCAACACATGACAGGATTAATAAACTATGGCATATATATATATATATATATACACCTTGGAATACTATTCAGCCACAAAGGACAGAGACTTATATCTTTTGTATTTACTTGGATAGAGTTGAGAACATTCTTCTTAGCAAAGTATCACAAAAAAGCAAGCATCCAATGTACTCAATACTAATATGAGACCAATAGATATAAAACTACATACACACAGGAGAAAAAACACAATTAAATTCAAGTGGGAGGGAGGGAAGAGAAGGGACAGGGAAGGGGAGAAAGGATGAGGATTGATAAACTCTTACCTAATGATAAACTCTTACTCTTAATGGGCACAATGAAAGAGTATACAGCACAACCCCCTGGGTGAAGAGCTCAACTGAAACTTGGACTTTGCCTCACAAATACAAAGAATGTAACCTAATTATTTGTACCCTCTTATTAATCTGAAATTTAAAAAAAAATCATTATACTCCTTCTCCAAAGTTCTGAAAAAATAAAAAACAAGTCTTCAGTGACAAGAAAAAAAAAATGAAAATCAACTCACATGAATTAAAGACTACAATATTAGAACTAAAATTGTACAATGAGAGAAAGAAGATGTAGGATTAAAAAGGTTTTGACATTGATTTTGCCAAAGATTTTATAATTGGCCAAAAGCTCCACAGGCAACAAAAACAAAAATAAATATTACATCAAACTATAAACTTCACAGGAAAAGAAACAATCAACAGAATGAAGAGACAACCTAGAAAGTGGGAAAATTATTTGCAAACTATACATCTGATAAGGGTCAATATTCAAAATGTAAGGAAACTCAAAAAACTTAGGAAAAACAAATAGCTTTTGTAAAAGAATGGCCACCAGATCTGAATATACATTTCTTCAGAAAAGACTTACAAATATTCAATAGATATATGAAAAAGTGCTCAACATCATTAATTTCAGAGAAAAGCAAATTAAGAGCACTATGAGCAATCACTTCACAAATGGCTATGATCAGAAAGACAAAAGATAACTACATTTGGCTAAGTTGTAGACCCAGATACACTGTTGGTGAAAATGTAATTTAATATGGCTGTGATGGAAAACAGGATGGGTGTTTTTGAAAAAAATTAAAGGTAGAACTATCACATGATCCAGCAGTCTCACTTCTGTATATGTAGCCAAAGGAAATAAAATCAGTGTATTGAAGAGGTATCTACATTTCCATGTTGATTGCTGCATTATTCACTATAGCCAAGAAAATAAAACAATGTAAATGCCCATCATCACATAAAGAAAGTGTGAGACCTGTGTGCCTGGATGTGAACGTGTGCCCACACATGAGTAACACTCAGTCATATATGAGAAAGAAATAACGCCATTGACAACAACATAAAAGGACTCAGAGTACATTATGCTAAACCAAACTTCTCAGATGTTGAAAGACAAATACTGTATGAACAACTGTCCATTTTCTAGAAACAGTGAATAGAATGGTGTTTGTCAGGAAATTAGGTACTGGGCAGAAAAGGGGACATGTTAGTTAGGGTAAAAAGTTTTAGTAGAACGTTTTGTATAGCGTGGTCATTAGCTAATAAATATGTATTGTATACTTGAAAATTGGTGAAACAGTAGATCACAAATATTTTCATCAAAAAAAATAAAAAAGATTAAAGAGTAAAAAATAAATATTTTCACTACAAAAATATGGTGTGTGAGATGATGAATGTGTTAATAAGCTAGATTTAATCATTTCAGAATTTGTATGTATATTAAAACATCACACTGTATGCCATAAATATACAAAAGTACACTTCAGTAAAGCTGAATAGTCATATATTCTTCTTGAAGTGACATGTTTTCAATCTATAACGTGTTCTTTGTCATTTAGAACAGTTTTAACTTGAGGGTCTATTTTGTCTACTATCAGGAGTCTCTTAAACTCTTAACTTTTGTCACCCTATGTATGAAATATTTCCCCACACTTTTGCTTTCATTTATGTATTTATATTTAAATATTTCTTATAGATAGCACACAGTCTGATCTTATCTTTTTTAACCATTCTGACAAATTCTACCCTTTAAGGAGAGAGTTAAAGCCATTGTCTTCAGACTAATTACTGATAAGGAAGAACATCATTTGTCAGTTTTGTTTTGTTTTCTGTGTGTCTTTTACCTTTTTTGTTAATTATTTCTCTCTTTCCTGTGCCATTGTTTCTCTAATATTTAGTTGATTTCATATAGTGAAACTTTTTAGTTCTATTCTCATTTCCTTGCGTGTGCACACACACACACATGTCTCTCTCCCTCCAATTAAGCATAGAGTTTAGCAAAATGGGTTAAAGTAATTATGTTTATGTACGTATAATGATGTATATTATATATTATACATAAATCAATGTATAAATCATTACATATAAAATTGTGTGCAGTCTTATTTTTAGTTTCTTGGGAAACTTGCATACATTTTTTCATAGTGGCTGTATTAATTTATGTCCCACCAACAGTGTACAGGGGTTCCTCATTCTCCACATCCTTGCCAGCATCTGTTATGACTTGTTTTTTTGATAAAAGCTACTTTAACTGGGGTGAGATGTTATTTCATAATGGCATTGACTTACATTTCCCTGATGGGTTATTTTATATACCTGTTTGCCACATTTATATGTAGTCTTTTGAGAAATGTCTATTCAGATATTACACTCATTTTTAATTAGAACATTTGTTTTTTTGCTACCAAGTAGTTTGAGCTCCTTATATATTCTGGCTATTAATCCTCTGTCTATGCATATAATCCAGAAATTCCAATACTGGCCATAATATAACCAAAAGAAAGGGTATTAACACATAGAACAAAGAGATTTTATAAAAGAAATAGAATACCAAAAGGAGGGAGGATGATAGGGGTGAGGGTAAAACTTAGCCCATGGGGGTAATGAACACTATTCTTTTGATGGCCACACTAAAAGCCCCAACTTAAGCATTTTACAAGATATATGTGCAACAAAAACATTTTCATCTTCCCCCCATACTTTTTTGGGGAAAACTAAACATAAATACATAAATAAAAGAAAAAAGAAAGGATACCAATATATCCAAAAGATATCTGCACTCTCATGTTTATTGTAGTATGATTGTAAGAGTTAATATATGGAATCGACCTCAGTGATCATCAACAGATGAATAGATAAAGAAAATGTAGCACACATACACAAGAAAATATTACTCAGACATAAAAATATAAAGAGATCTTGCCATGTAAAGCAACATGGATGGAACTGGGGTCATTGTGTTTAGTAACATAAGCTAAACATAAAAAGACACATTTTCATTGATATTTCAAAGCTAAAAACACGAATCTCATGGAGATAGTGAGTAGACTGATAGTTACCAGAAGCTAGTAAGAGCAAGGGGAATGAGGAACAAAGAGATGTTATTAATGTCTACAAATATATGGTTCGATAGAAGAAATAAAATGTCATATTAGATAGACCAATAGGGTGACTATAGTTTTCAATAATCTAGTGCATTTCAAAATAATTACAAGGGAAGAAATAAAATATTTCTGGCATAAAGAAGAAACAAGTATTTATAGTGTTAAAAATCCTAAGTGTAATGCTTTGACCTTTACAAATTATATGAAATTATTAAACTATCGCATGTAACCCAAAACTATGTGTATCTATTATGCATCAATAAAATAAACACACAGGAAAAAAGTGCATGTATAAAATAAATTATATATATATATATATAATAAAGTGTATGTGTACATCCACACATATAATTTGTGAGCAATTTCAGTTTTATGAAAATCTTTAGTAGAACGGACCAAGAGTTTTCTCATGCTCCTTCACCCTCACCCCAGTTTCCTCTATTATAAACATCTTCCATCAGTATGGTAACCATTTTTTTGGTCATTTATGCACCAATTTTGATACATCATTATTTAGTAAAGTCTATCATTTACATCCTAAAATGCATATCATCACACAAAGAAGTCTTCAATATATAGAACAGAAGATAGTAAAGGTGTGTGGGGAAATGATGGAGGGAAAAAATGAAGAAGCTAACATTTAATAAACACCTACTAAGAGCAGATTAGTGGTAAAGATATTTCCTTATTGTCAGGAAATACCAAAAATAAATAAAAGAAATAAAAAGAAAGGAAACCAATATATCAAAAGATATCTGCACTCTCACATTTATTGTAGTATGATTCTAAGGTATACGAAAGAGAAAGAAAGAGATTCATGCATTAAATTAAATCTCTAATTAATCTTGTATCTGGAAATGAAGAACTTTTGGCCCTTGAAAAGCCTTTGAACCAGGGCTAAGAGTGAATTCTAAATTTCTGGAATCCTCAAGGAGAATCCCATTTGGTGAGAGAACTGCAATGTAATTAAGTCACATGTGTCATTATTTATATTTGCCAACTAAAAGGCATAGTACAGGAATTGTTAAACTTATGAATTAAAGATTATGAAAATAACATTCACTTTGTTATTGAATTATAGAGATTTTATTTGTGAGGATAATTTTCAGATACAGATATAGCTAAGGAAAACTTTTATGGAGATGCACTCTTACACAAGTTATTCTGGATAAGCAAGTAGTCGCATCATAACAAGGGTGCTAAATTAAGACCACCAAAGAAAAGAAGAGAGAGGGAAAGAACTTTATTGGCTTCTAAAAGAAACAAAAGAGAGAAAGTGAAACATCATACCATCTGGCAAGCAGAAATTATTTTATATATTACAGGCTCTTAAGTGAGTAGAAAGAAGAGAGGAATTTGAAAGAAGAATGTGAGGTGCAAAGAAAGGCTGAAATGAATTAACAGTTCTCAGTTCTTGGTAACAGATGATCTGATTCTATCTAGGCAAGCATCAATTCTTCTTTGGACTAGGTTTATTTAAAACATAATTAAAAGAAGGATTCCTTAAGCCAGAGGCTTACATGTTTTGTGACATAAACTTATAGACAGACGGATCTTAACCTTTAATACATCTAACCTACAATGCAAGACATAAAATGTTCTTTAGAAAATTGGTATGTTTAACCTCTGATGGTAGCGGTTGTGAAATTTTTTGTTTTTAATTTTTAGATATTTTGGGCAATGTATTGCTGAAACATATTGTTGTGTTATTTAAGATGGCCTACAGACAGGTAGGGAGAAATCACATCCAAAATTTTAAGAATCCAGAGAGGTGGCTTTGCAGAGCTTCAAATATCTCCTAGAACACCTGTGTCCAAGATGGACTTGTGTGTCTCAGAGTTAGCACAATGATAAAAGACACAATCCTCGGAAGGTGTGGGGGCAGATTCAGGACATCTTTAATGAGTGTACTTGATGGCAGGCAACAGAAAAATAGATTATAATCAGGTAAAGGTAAAGGATATCGGAAATGAGGGTACATTCAGCCAATCTGTGTTATCTGCCATTATCAATGTCTAAAACAGCTCCTTCTTCAAAGACTGGAATTGCCAATTTAATAATAATGACTTTTCTTACATATTCCTGCTATATCTGATTAAGCTATATATTTTTGCATTTCATTGGTGAATCTGATTTCTACTACAATATTTAAGATTTTGAATATAGTCAATTATAAAAATGATATTTTCCTCAACTTTTTAAAGTTATTCAGATATTTTTGTCAAAGGTCCATTAGCAGCAGAAAGGCAATTGAGGGTTATTCCCATTTTTTCTGTGCTTAGGAAAAAATAGAAATTCTTAATCTCTTGAAATTATTTTCAAGATTCTTATAAAATATTTTGAATTAGAGGTGTTCACTTCCTGCCTATTTATATCATTGTTGCTCTTGTACATTTTTAAGAATCTACCTTAATACGTTCAGGGTTCCCCTCCTAAATTTTCTATTTAATCAATTATGTAATAATTATTAGTTTGGTTATACAATATACGTGTGTGTGTATGTGTATTTAACTTTCTCTGAGTTCTTTTTATTATTATTTTTATTTCCTGAGCAATAAGGCATTATAATTTCTTTAAGCTTTTTAATAGTAAAAAAATATGTGATCAATGTAGAAAAATTCAAAGCATTGGAATAACAAGGAATGTAATAGCTACGTCCTCTCCAATGACAGGCAAATGGTAATTACTGTGATATATACATTTATTCCTTAAAGAATCAAGAACATGCCTGAGTATATTAAAGTGTAAACCAGCTTGGTCTATGATATTCTGAATGCTGACTAATCACATGATCTGCTGTTTGCAAACCAATTTCTCCAAACTATTTGTAGATACTAAAATCATGCCTAATTATGTATCATTTAAGAGCAGGACAATTATAGAATTAAATATTTGTGCATGTGTTTTGGATAGAGCTACAATGTCATACAAATGAATATGATGGTTTTAAGGTTTTCATTATTGTAAATTTAGGCTCCAGAGGGCTTGTACAATTAACAATTCTACTGTGTCTGAGGATGCCAGCATACTCAATGATATTTCCTTTCACTTGCTGTAAACTTATTTTTTTAATTTTTAGCATTGAACTTCTTATAGCCTATAATATTACGTGGTTGCCATTGAGGAAAGGTAAGAATTCTTGTGATCTGAAAAGATGATAGTTTTTCCCTTTTTCAGTGTTTACAGTTCTTTATCAATTTTATTTTTGAATGTTGCAAAGGCAACATTAAACAGTGGCAAACCTTGGCTGTTCTCATTTTATTAGCAACATGCCGCTTCAGTTCAGATTGGTCTCTGTGCGGTAAGTTCTAGGATTTACCGAAGTGTGGCTATCCTGCTCCTTCTTGGACATTGAACACTAATCTGATGCTGATATTTTTAATTTCCTTCCTGCCCTCCAGTCCCGGGTCCTTGTCTTTGCTGCCTTCTTTGTTCTCATTTTGATCCCAGACACTTTTTCCCCTCAGAGCTCAGAAACTTCCAGGTGCATTATACATAACAAAGCTTTCCTTTGTGACTTTGCTTTAGAGCCATCTCACCTCCGTGGAAATAGGAGTGTATTAAAAATGTCTTCTCCTCTTCGCTTATATTGTCACTTGTCTGTTTGGAATTATTACTTGAAACAACAGAAGGAAGTGCCAAGACTATAATTAGGAACAAAAACACTGTAGTGCAATACTATTTTTAAACCTAACTCAGAAAAAGCAATTTTTAGAATGTGATACAAGGTGTTTGGATATTTTTTAAAACTATAATGCAAAAATACTTCCAAAATTAAAGTTCAACCATATGGCTGTTTTAGTCAAAAACAAAGCAAAACAAAACAAAAAAAGAAAAAAAAAAAAGATTCCAACAAGGACTTTAAGCCTCAATAAATTGGTCTGCAAAATGGGACTAAAAAATATCTGACAGAGCTGTGATGGGTAAAGAAGAGACTGTATTTCCTTTCTCTTGTTTAGAAAGCTTGCCCTTACCTTTTTGGCAAGCTTCTGCTCATTAGCTAGGTCCCAGTTGACTTATCACTTTATTTGTAGAAAATACCTCTGCACTTCAAGCAGAATTCATCGCTGCTGCCTCTGTGTTCCCACACCACCTATTCATAAGCATTTATCACATTATTAGCTACATTCCAGATTGACCTTAGCTGGCATCAAATTGCGATCTTTATTTTTTTTAAGACAAGTAATAGCACCTACTTATCTTTAAAAATTAGCACCTTTCACTTTGCCTATCGGTAGAGTGAAAAAGCATTCACTGAACTGATTTGGATTGAATTGTCTCCTCTGTAGAAAAATCTAAGTAAGTGGTCATTTTATGGCCAAAATCTTGATCACGACACTTTAATTCAGAGCTAAGGAATAAAACCACCTCAGTGATCAAGTCAATTGTCCAGCCCGCCTGTCTGCTCTCCCTGGGCCAGCTTACTGAGTAGACCAGGATATTCAGGTCCGTTTTTCAGGTGAGATTTGCTCTATACCGGTGGTGTTTGCCCTTCTTCAACTGAATTTTGTTTCTTGGACATTCTATAGACAACTTATCTTCTGAACTCACTTCATTATTTCAGGCAGTTGGATTACAGCAGAAATGATTACATGATCTCTGTCATTATTCATATTCCATTTAGATGCACAATTTATATATGAAAAGGATTTGAATATTTCCCAAGCAATAAGCTGTTTCTAAGGAAAAATCTTCTTTCATATGCATTTAAAAAACATCTCATCCCTTACACTTCTCAAAAGACAGTATTTTCCAGACAATGCCATTGATTTGGGGGATCTCAAAGTTTAAACCATGGCTTTACATATGCAGAGAACATACTGACTAAAATAAATTAGCATAATTTTATAAGTATGATAACAGGTAGAGTGCATTAGATTCATTCACTTAGTAGAAGCCCTTAGACTTGGAAGAAAATGTGGGGGTGAAGATGCACAGAACATATTAGGTTAGGTTTTGCAAAATAATAGTGACAATTAACCAGGGTATTTGAAATATTGTTTTCGGAGTCTAATCTATTAGATTTTCAATGTAGGTGAGCAAGTCAAGAGGAAAAATATGTAAACTTAACAAGTATGCTCAGTTTCCAATTTAAAAAGTCTGTTAAAATATACACTAACAACTAAAAGACACAGTAGATCTTGTTCAAGGCAGATTTATGGCTATTGCTTTTTTGTTGTTGTTTGCTTGTATCAGTTAACCTTGGCAAAAAGAACCCTTAGCTATTTGGTGAAACCTGAGAAACGATATAGTTTATCTCCCTCTCTCTCATAGCCTTGTTTTAGACCTTGTCACTTTTTACATTCAACACAGCTATATTAAAATGTGGGTGAAATTTTGGAATGTTTGACTTTTATTATATATTGCAACATTCATTTTCAGCCTCGCTGTGCAATTAATAAATATACTTCATTGTCCATGTATAGAATTACTAATCTGAAGAATTTGCTCTTTTGGTTTACCATTACTCTGATTTTAATTTTTTTAATATAAAAACATATTTGGGGGCAGTGCCTGTGGCTCAAAGGGAAAACACACACACACATATAACAAGAATATTATGTGTTTTTTAAAAGAAACATAAATAAATAAAATCCAACAAAAGTTAAATCTATCTACTGTTAATTCATTCTGTTTTAATTTACAACTTTTTCTAGCAATTCATGCATTAAAAAGGAAAACTTTTCTGTTTGCTGACCTCTGAAGATGGTCCATCAGCTTCAGAGAAATTTCCGTTCAAGTTTCTTGCCCACTTATAGAGGAGGTTGTTTGCTCTTTTCTTATTGTTTAATTTGAGTTTTCGGTATATTCTAGTTATCAGGCCTTTATCAAATTCATAACATGCAAAAATCTGAAGGCTGTCTGTTCACTTTGTTTATGGTACCCTTAGCTGTGTACAAAAGCTTTTTAGCTTGATCAAATCCCAGTCATTTATTTTTGGGGTAGCTGCAATTGCCAGGGGCATCTTTCTCATAAAGATTTTTCCCAGACCAATATCTTCAAACATATTTCCCATACTCTTTTATAGAATTCTTATTGTTTCACAGTCTTACATTTAAATCTTTTATCCAGCAAGAATCAATTTTTGTCAATAGTGAGAGATGTGGGTCCAGTTTCAGTCTTCTCCATGTGGCTAACTAGTTTGTCCAGCACTACTTGTTAAATAAGGATTCTTTTCCCCAGTGCACGCTTTTGTTAGGCTTATCAAAGTTCAAATGACAATAAGTGACTGGGTTCACCTCTAGATTCTCTATTCTCTTCCATAGATCTCTATTTTTGTGCTCGTACCATGCAATTTTGATTTGTACACTCATATTAATTTGAAATTTAAAAAAAGCAGAAAACTTCCATCAGTATAAACATATATGTATCTTTCACTTCTCTATTTCCTTTACGTGTCATATTTTTAGAAATTCAAGTGAATTTTTGATCTTATTAAAATGTTTCAGTTATCAAGAGTATCAAAAATGTGTTGACAACTTTGCTCGATTTAATACGATGTCTGAGCACAGAGGTGTTTCCCAGCCTGGTCAGTCTGCAGATTATAGAAAGGATTGAAAACCACAATGTAGGTGTGGAATTCTATCAACATCTCAATAAACTCCTAGTCTTTTTGGAAAATCCTAATGTTAAAATAGAAAAAGATCTAAACAAGATCTGAATCTGGGGATTGCTGACGGAGTGACTAAATTTCAGGCCAGACATCTGGCTGATGACTTAATGGCTATTGCTACGATGGAAGGAGAGCACAGGCTTGGAGTGTTTGACCCCAGACTCCTCAGCTCATTCTAAATTTTCACACTTAAGTATTTGGCTTTTTGAATTATTTATGCTTCTTTTGATATTTCCTTACTTGGAGTTTCTAGACCAGAAATCTTTTTATTTTCTAATTATTTGGAATTTTAAAATGCTTTTATAACATTTTAAAGGGTCTAATTCAAAGAAATATTTGGTAATTGTAGCTACTTTGGAAAATATAATAGAAGACAGTCAACCAACAATGCAGAAATAGTCTTTTCACATTAACGTATTTGTCTTTCTATCATCTAGCTCATCCAGATATCTATCTTTAATTAAAACTGCCATAACACATATGTTTCTATATGCCATGTATTTTTATGTATATATATTTATTTCAATAACTGAAATGAAGTACTCTATCTTAATGTTATAATGCTGTTAGCAAACAAAATTAAATATTTAGAAATACATTTGCGAATAATCATGATTAATTCCCAAGGAAAAATTTGTAGAACTGTAATTGCAGTCTCAAAAAGCATATTGAAAAAGTATTTGATAACTACGGCCAGATTTCCCTAAAAACATCATATCAATTGATGAGAGTTATTTTTGTAGTATGTTTAACAGTTGAATTGACTTTTACTATCTGC
>NW_003852635.1:1712030-1722113 GCF_000181295.1 Otolemur garnettii | reverse complement strand
TTTTTTTTTTAACAGAGTCTCACTTTGTCACCCTTGGTAGAATGCTGTGGCATCACAGAGGACTAGGATTACAGGAATGAGCCACCACTCCAGGCCTTTGTTTACCTTCTTATTTAAACTTCCTCTGGGTGTTTCAGTGAAAAAAATTAAGTATGTCATGGACTTTTAATCAGAGGTCATGTTGGACTTGAAGAAAATTTGCTGATGTAAACGTCTGAGATTCTATGCTGTTATTTATTGAGCTGATCTATCATGAAGCTGAGGAATGCTCAATCTGTCGTGTTTTCTAATAATAAATTCATACAAATATGCTATTATAGTAATGAGGAAATACATAGTAAATTGGAATGTATAAATGTGCATGTGAAAATCTATTCAGTTTATGTATTTACATTATGGACAAGTACCCTGTGTCCTCTAACAAGAAAGGTATGCAAATACGTTCAGCAAATAGTAAAGCTGGGAACATTTCTAAAATGTGATACAGCAATAGGATTCTTAAAACTAAATATTTTACTCCAGATTTAATAAGTAAGATTTGATTGCTAATCTTTTTGCTAGACAGATTTCATGACAATCTGAATTTTAAAAAATTGTCATTGCCTTTATAAAATTAGTACTTAATCATAATTTTTATTGATTAAAGCAAATATCTATTAAAAATCCAAATTACCAGTTATGAATATAAAAACCAAATTATATCCCATTAGTGGACTCAAAAGTGAAAGGGTAAAAATAAATTACTACGTATCAGCAAGTGAAATGACATGTAAAATAAAAAATAAAAATAAAACCAAAACAGTGCCACTTGTGAACATGAAGAAAATATAAACTAAGAAAATTCTGTAGTGTGGCATATCAATGTGAAGAAAGCTTTCCATAGTTAGGAGCTGTAAATGATAGAAGCAGAATAAATGAGGTGAAGCTGGCGTAAAAATTATACATAGGACTATACCAAAATATTTTTAGTAACCATAAATAACTTTGAAATTTGAGTATTTCATGAATTTTTATTTCAACATAACTTACCCTGGAATTAGCAGTTTGGGTGTTGAGCTTTGTGAAAGTAAAAGTTCTCCATAGGCTATGGAAGAGCTTGCAAAATACATGATTAGGTTCCAACTGTCATTAGAATAAGCAGCACTATTCACCTGCTAGAAATATTTTCTTTGAAAATTTAAAGGCTGGTGAACACATCAGTCAGCACAACTATTCGCTTGAAAATGGTGTAATTATGATTTCTGTGACACAGCATCAAAATACAAATTCAAGAAATCAGTTATTTCAGGTGCCAGACCCCAAGAAGCATTTTCTTGGAATATTGAATACATTAAAGTCACAAAATTGACAGACTGGATAACATTCAGAACTAAAATGCCAGCATCCTCTTTGCATTTTTAAAACGTGCAAGGGATAAAAGTCATTTTCTTTCATTTTTCTACTCCACCTGAGGTAGGCTCAGGGGATCATCTGAATGGTCTGCTCTCTAGAGAAACGCTGAGTTCTATCACTGGCAGAATCAAAAGTTTCAGCCTTCCTAAGGGACATAATTAACCTAAGTTTGGTATTTATAGTAGGCAATGCCTCTTTTCTTTTTGCAATTTGAATAAATTAGTACTTCTAGTAAATGATATAACAACAGTGCAAAAAGATTCCAGCTTACGGAGTGACCACACATCCATGTATAGCTATTGCAAAATTTTCTGTAAAATACTGAAAATACAACCCTACCATTCAAACCGGGAGTCCACCTACTAATGTGTGTGAGGAGCTGTGGGTGTAGAAGACCATTAATAAGGCTAATAGAACTAAATTATGTGAAATAAGTTTTCATCTGTTTGCTGATTTATTACTCAGTTCATGAAATAAATCCTTTGTAGGAAATAAAGTCCCTCTGTTTAGAAATTTCACTGAAATAACAGGCCATCTGTCTTGTATTGCACTGAATGTTTCTTTTGGAGGTAAAATCAAATCGGGCAACTCAGCTCCTACCTTTAGCCCTTATAAACCATTCAGATACAGCAACTTTAAGAGAGAAAAGTGAAGGAAGAAGGAAAGAATGGAAGACTGAGAAAGTGGCACGTGGCACATTGTTCCTGGGAGGATGTCATTGTCAATTACTCTACGCAGGGGCAACTGCTCATGAGCCCTCACTGCAGTTTATGTTGAAACCTTTAACTCTTATTTTTACACGAGTTTAGTATGTTACAGAACCATGTTTTAGAGTTAGAAGTAGCAGTTCAGTGTAGTACTCTTACAATGAAAAACATCCTGAAAAATGGAACATCACACCAAGGACTATGCTCATCAGCCTGGTCCCCAACTTATCTTTGAGAAAAGAATTCTACCAGCAGCTAGTGGACAATATATAAAACCACGAACTTTACATTTTAGGACATACAGGACTGGAAAATACTCCCTTTTTCGTATAAGTGAATAAAGGAGACATATCTGTAGTCTCACATTCCTTCTCTGGTGGCCTAAACACTGTTAGCCCTCACCTAGTTCAACTACACGCTAACTAACTCTGCACTTTTTTCTTCATTTAACCACAGCTTGGTGGGTATAAACCAAAGTTTACTTATGGGGCATTATCATGAGAGATATTTTGTTACTTTGTGATTTTATTTCAAATGTGATGAAAACAAAGTAATTCTTTAGTAACATATTTTCAATTAATAAATAAACATTATGTCTATTTATGGGGCATAAATTGCCCCATAATTTGTTAATTTCAATTAAAAAATAAACATTATGTATATTTATGGGGTACAATCTACCCCTGAATTGTCAAGACTGGTATACTTTCCAAGTTAGACTCCAAGATTTCTGCCTTCAAGTGGACAAGTCTTTTTATAATTCTTTCTTCTCTAGTGTGGGCAGGAATTGTGAAGATGATGGGATTGTTGTTTTTTGATTATGTTTCATTATTTAATGTCCCACAGCTGCAGATGCTGGTGGGGATGAGAGAGAGGAGTACACTTGGGGTTGGGTGGGGTTGAAAACCAGTGTAATCTTTTTGGAAAGAAGTGTGGAGAATACTCAAAGAACTAAAAGTGGACCTCCCATTTGATCCCACAATCCCAGTACTATATATCTAACCAACAGAAAAAATAAATCATTTTATCATAAGAACATTTGTACTAAAATGTTTACAGTAGCTCAATTCACAATTGCAAAGATGTGGAAACAACCCAAATGTACATCAACCCATGAATGCCTTGGAATACTTTCCAGCCATAAAAAAGATGGAGTCTTTATATCTTTTGTATTTGGAGAACATTCTCTAAGTAAAGTGTCTCAAGAATAGAAAAGCAAGTATATCCCACATACTCAGTGCTAATCTGAAACTAGTAAGTTGACAACTTCAGGCATAAATTAGAGAAAAACACAAATAATCAAGAAAGGGGGAAGGGTTGGGGGGGGCTCTGTATGTTCCCACCTACTAGGTACAATGTAGGACTCAACTAAAACTCAGACTTTGGGCCTTACCTTACAAACGCAAATAATGTAACCCAATCTATATACCCTTGTATTAACCAGAAATAAAAAATTAAGAATTGGGCAGAGCCTGTGGCTCAGTGAGTAGGGCGCTGGCCCCATATACCAAGGGTGGCAGGTTCAAACCTGGCCCTGGCCAAACTGCAACAAAAAAATAGCTGGGCATTATGGCGGGCACCTATAGTCCTAGCTTCTCCAGAGACTGAGGCACATCACCTAAGCCCAGAAGCTGGAGGTGGCTGTGAGCTGTGATGCCACAGCACTCTACCAAGGGCAAAAAAGTGAGACTCTATCTCTTTAAAAAAAAAAAAAGTTTTGAGGTGTGTCTTTTTTAGGCGTGTGTCTTCTGTATTCTCTTTTTTTATGTGAGGACCTCTTGTGACAGGTGGGGGGTGTGCGGAGAGGGGGGGAGGGGGGGGGGGGGTGTGGTGTTTTTGTGTGTGCTACCTTTTTTGGGGGCGATATGCTTTTTTTTGTGATATAGTTTTTCTCTCGCAGGGGCTCTGTGTGACCTGTTTTTTTTTGTCCTCTCTGTGTCTCCCCCACTATATTTTAAAAAAATTCTCAGTGTCTTTTCTCTTTTTCCGCGGTTTTTGTGTTTTTTCTCCTCTTCTCCAGTGTGTTTTTATCTTTTCCATCTCTGAGCCTATTCTCCCTTTTCTATTCTGTGTTCTCTAACTTTTTTCTAAAAAAAAAAAAAAAAGAAGTGCCCATTTTAGCAGATTTAGGAGAGATTCTCATGCCAACTTTGAAGAAGTAAGCTGCCAGGGCATTACAGGCCAATGTTGTTAGGAGCTGAGTGTGCCCCTCATGAACTGAGAGACCCTCAGCAGATAGTCAGGAAGAAAATGGAGACCTGTCTTGACAGCAAAAGAAGTAATTCTGCTAACCACATAAATGAACTAAGGAAAACACCCAAATACCAGATAAAAACAGATATTTAAGGGCTAAATTTCAGCCTTTTGAGACCCCTAGTAGAGGATTCATTTAAGCCATGCTCAGATGCCTAACCAACAAAAACTACAAAAAAGAAAAAAAAATAGATATTACTTTGAGCCTTTAAGATTTTGGCAATTCTCTACACAGTAATAGAAAACTAATCCATCCCTCAAATGCAAATTTAGCAGATAACTCTTTTTTGGCTCATCAGTCTGAAGTACCCTACTCCATCTCACCTTGTTTATTTTCTTCATGGAACATATTACCACCTGATGTTATATGCTTTCTGGTCTAACAATGTTAGAAAAACTAATCATAGCTAATAATAAATGCATCCTTGGCCAGGCATGGTGGCTCACACCTATAATCTCAGTAGTTTGGGAGGCCAAGGAGGGAGGATAACTTAAGCCCAGGAGTTAAAGACCAGCCTAAGCAACATAGTAAGATCTTGTCTCTGGAAAAAAAAAAAACCTTAAATTATCTGAGCATAATGACACATGCCCATAGCCCCAGTTAGTTAGGAGGCTGAGGCAGGAGGATCATTTAAGCCTAGGATTCTGAGTCACAGTGAACTATGCTGATATAAGGTGAAATTAATTAATTAATAACTTGCATTCTTATAAAGTATCAGTTGTTATATACCTCTCATTTAAGACTCATTCTTACCCTATGAAGAAGGCCGGATGATTGTACTTCATGGAGGCTATTCTGTGACACTGATATATTAAGTGATCATCTTAAGATCACGTACTTGTCAAATGGAATGGTAGGGAAATTTTAATCCAAGTTTTGCTCATTTGGACACTGTCACTACTCAGTATATTACGCTGCTTTAAATAATACATTTCACATTTTGTATTATTGTATCCATTACTTCTTATTTATTACTTCAGTCTTCTTACGCACATCCTGGTATTCTCCTACATGAAAACAAAAAATAAAAGTTAACAAATTTATGATCTTATATAAAGCTAAATATTTATTTCAATCCTTCACAACAAAATATGCTTTTACTTTTACACAAAGTGATTGAAATGCCCAAGATAGATCTTTTCTTATGAAAAATAGTTGACATTAAACTATTAAAGCAATAAAACAGGATATCCAGAGAGACTTTATCACTGTGAAGATCAGTTGCAAAATTGTTCTGCTATATTACATTGGAGTCTCAGAGGGCTTTATCTGATAGTTACAACATGAAATAACAAGTAAAACATGGGTAGAAACAAACTACAACCTATTATAAATGCAAATTTTTTTTCATAGTTCAAAAGTAATGCTATTTACTAAGGAAAATTTAGACACCCCTATTAAAAAAAAAAAGAAAAATGAAAGAGAAGAAACATCTAATATCACATATAATTCCACCAATTAAGAGAAGGTAATTGTAAATATTTGATTACATTTCAAATCTCTTCTATATTTACATTGATATAAATGAACTCATATTATACATTTTTTAATTTTTTCCAATTAATAATATAATTCAGAGATCTATTCATCGCTCATCACATAGCTACTATATTATCATATGATTAACTCTGTTTTTATTGTTGAACTCTGCAGAGATTTTCAGTTGTGTAACTAATTAAAATATGCATTTGAGTAAAAATTCCTGCAGGTAAATACATGAGCATACCCTTTGTTTTTTCCTGTGTGATAAATCCCAAATGTGAAATTGCTGTATCAACAGGGATAAACACACACATATACATACATAAAACACGTATATCTACATACATACACACACTAAATATTCTATATAAATTTTGTATCAATTTACACGTCCATAAATTGCATATAAAGATGGTGATTTTTATTCATATTGAATACTCTATCATTACTAACTATTTAGGTATGTAAATTATATGTGTTAACTCATTATTTAAACATGCTTACTGCTTTCTTTCATGTGATTAGTTTTTTTCTGGAGTATTTTCCTTTTCTAATGGTTTTTACATGCTCTTGATATGTTAAGAATTAAATGTCCTTTTCGATCTTGTGGTTCTAATAGGCATTTCTCCATTAACCTTGCTCATTTAAAGCTGGATGCTAAAATAGCAATAGTTACTAAGTAGTATGCAAGAAGATGGACTGGAATTAGAAAATAATTTATAAAATATAACATACTGAATGTCCAAAGAGATAATGTGGGTGACAATCTCAGACAACACCGACACTGTCTAGTCCCGCAGTCTTCCTATTCCTATAAGGTGAATCTCTCAACCAGAGGTCAAGATCCCATTTGTTTTCACTTGCCCATAAACTTTGCTGATTTCATTTCTACTCACCCTTTTGTAATTACATGTTATCCATATCTCTTGACTTTATCATTATCTTCATAGCAAATTTTGGAAAAGGAAGGCACGGCTAATCTATAATGAAGAGAAATATGCACATTGGTTGCAGGATATAAGGAGATGGGCAGATCTGTGAATTGACTCTGAAAGGACATGAGAGAATTGAGCAGTAGCCCCTGGGCCCCTGGACAGTGCCATGTGTGTGAGATCTTTCAGGCCTGACCACTGTCAATCAGTCAGGCTCTATAAGGCGGGACTCATGGGACAAAGCTGAATACTCCACAACAGGTTTTTGCATGGCTGTTCTCTTGGTACAAAAGCTGGTTGTGATTTATTTTCTAATTTCCTTCTTCCTAAACCATTCTCTGAAAACCTCCAAGATACTTCAGTCAAAACCTATCATTTCTAAGTTAAAAGTAGGAGCACTAACAAATCTGGTGTAACCTTACCACAAGATGATTCTGAAATACACTTAAAAAGCCTAAAAATACACATAACCTCTAACTGGAAATTTATGTTTAAAAACATGGCAATGTCATAAAAATATATTTAAGTATGTGAATATATATGTCCTTGAAATAAGGTACATTAATCAGTGTTAGTCACCTCAAAAATTTAAGGACTACTTGAGATATGGGCATTAAAACTTGGTAAACTGGCACAACGACTTTGGAAGGAAGTTCCTCAGTTTCTTTCAAAGCTAAACGTAATCTTCATTCATTCAAGATCTAGTAATTATGTTCCTACATATTTACACAAATGGGTTGAAAGGCTATGTCTATAGAAATACCTGCACATGAATATTTATATTAGCTTTATTCAAAATTGCCCAAAACTTGAAGCAACTAATATGTCCTTCCGAGGGCAAATGACCTACCAAGGGCGAATGTATAAACAGACTGTGGTGCATCCTTATAAGAGTCTATGACACACTCGGAAAATGAAATGAGCTGCTAAGCCACAAACATGCACGAAGGATTCTAAAATGCATATTGTTTAGGGAAAGAAGTGAGTGTGAGAAGTCTATGTATTGTAGTATTGCAACTATAGGATATTCTGATAAAGGCAAAGATGTAGAGATAGCAAAACAGTTCAGTGGTTGCCAGAGGGTTGGGAGAAGGAGGAGGGGTGGCAGGAGGAGCATTAGGTGTTGTGAGGGAGGAGAAGCTATTCTGTATGATACGTAATTGTGAGAACATGACATTATGCATTTCTTAAACTTCACAGAATTATATAACACAAAGAGTAAACCCAAATGTAAACTGGGCTTTAGTTAATAACAATGTATCAGTTTTGGTTTATCAATTGTAACAGATGTAGCACACTAACATAAGATTTTAGTCATATTAGAGACTGAGCAGGGAGAGAGGGAGGTACTTTGGAACTCACTGTACTATCTGCTCTATTTTATGTCAAACAAAAACTGTTATGAAAATAAAAGGAAAAGGAAACAAAAGTGATTCCTGAATCCTCCTATCAACTTTGGCAGAAAAAAATACCTATTTATAAATAATCATTTAGTATGCTAAATAGCAACAGAAAGAACAAATTGGAGAGACATTAAACTGAGAAAACTGATAAATTAATTCTTACAGATGTAATGTTAATTTAGGAACAGGAAAATTATAAAAGCTTTCTACACATAATAAAATTCAATCGTTATTTGACAACTTTAATAAAACTGTTGCTTCATTTTACAAAATATTTGGGACCAAATAAAAGAATATCCTGAAATAAAAAACATTACGTAGTTACCCTCTACCAGAGCACAATGAAAGCATGTAAAAATTGTAAAATAGAAAGACTAGAAAAAAATGATTCACTATATGCAGTTAGTGTCTATTGTGAGCTCTATAAGATGAAAACCTAAATTACAGATAACATAGCAAGAAATGAAATGCATTATTTTGTTGAACGTAGGCATAAAAGATGCAATGTCTTAGCTTGGGGTTTTAACTAGATGGCAAAATCTGTGAAAGATAATATGTGCATATGAAGAGAACAAGGTGAAGCTACTGATCAGTTAGAAGAAATTATCAGCCAACACAGTGGAGAGGACATAAGAGCAAGTGTGGGAATAGAAAGTAGATAACAATGGTTGAATAACATCTGGACAATAATCAGCATAAGTTAGTGGAAGGAGAATTCTTTCTCCACAGTTGAAAAGAAATTTTAAAATACTGCATTAACTAGAGGTAAACAAAGTTCATGAAAGTTTTTTGTACTATGGGAACATTAAATGTATGTTACTGGCTATGTTGGGAACCACTCGCAAACTACATTGTGAATTCTTTCCCAGTCACTGGCAGAGACCAGAGGATGAGGGAAAAATGAAAAGACAAGACAGGAGAAAAAGTTTTTTTAAGAAGTGGGCCAGAAGACTGTCTGCCTCCAAACGGGAGAATGGGAGGAAGCCCCTAACTCCAGGCTAGCTCCGTTTTTATTACACACATCACTATTTTAATCATCATTTTAACCGGGGAAGGCTAAACTTTTACCTCATGGTTTTTGATGGGCTTGCATTTTCTAACCAAACTATTTCTTTAAACACATTAATTAAACTGATTTACCTCTTACTTTTATTATTCTAAACACAAACAGAGCATTGGACAGGGGACACAGTCCAGGAGCAGAATGTCAAAGCAGATCCCCATCAGGAGTGGCAATTAAGCCCCTGGGCAGACTCATGGGCAGACTCATGGGCAGACGCGCTGGTACGGCTGCCAATATCAAGAAGACAGAAGAAAGGAGGCATTTCTCCCTTATGTCTCTGAGATACCTTTTCTCTCTTAATGAGGTTTAGGTGCCTGCCCTGTCTCCACAGAGTTCAGCACCCCTCGCTATATTTCTAACTCCCCAAAAGTACTCACTCTCCCTGAGAGGGCAGTCAGCCTTGTCTTTCAGTGCTCAGTGACCTCTGAGCCAGCCGCGCGGGGAGAGGGGTGAAGCTCCTGGCAAGACAGTTTCTCCATTTGAAAATTCCAGGCTTCAGGATTGAAATTCTCAGTATTGCTTCTGCAATCTGAATGTGTACATGCTTTCCTCTGATCCACTTCTCTCTTGTCTCTGTTCTCACTTGCCCACTGTCAGCTATCATTTTCTTAATTCAATTCCTAACCTACTTACTCATAATAAACAATTGAAAATTGGTTTTAAGCTTATTAAATCCTTACTTCTAGCAATGCAAGCAGATCAAGTGCCCTTGATCTTCCCTTAAGTGCCCACATGTCCACCTGCAGGCTAAGGCTAGGAAGTGTTCCATGAAGGGAGTTCTTAAGCTATATGCTCAGGAAGAGCAGTGGTGGCTTAGCTTAGTAGGAAAGGGACCAATTGTTTCAATTAA
>NW_003852635.1:1707291-1712010 GCF_000181295.1 Otolemur garnettii | reverse complement strand
AGGGGAAGGAAGCAACAAAATTTTCTTATGAAAATGCAACTTGTATTTCTATTATTAGTCTTTGCTTTTGGAATAGTGTTTGAGAAATGTGTGAAGTAGAAAATCGAGGTGATGGTTCTGAGGACATTGCCTAGCTTAAAATCCAGAAGTTTTATTGAAGATCAACTACTGAATGAGTTCTTCTAATTGCAGTAACACAGACGTAGGATTTTAATAGCTATTCAAGCTTATTTTTTTCTTTTTATGTTTATCTTTATTTTGGGAGATCTTTGTGGCTGACGGAAGGTGTGACGGGGAATTAGGAAAGAGAAAATATTTGTGTGTAAATCACAGAGGCAGAAAAAACGAAAGTTTAGCAGATCTATAATCTAAGAAATATTGAAGAATCAGGAGCGCATAATTCTATAGAGTGTGGAATTCATGAATGAGAGTGAGAAGGAAAGGACATAAAATGTTAGGAGATTGTGGCCGAGACTGTAGTATCGTGTTTTAACAGTGATAGAATGAGGGGACCCTTGGGGATGAGCACATCTAGGTCAGTGTTCCACAAACTATAAGCAAGAGAGCAGGTTGAACCAGAATTAGTTAGAGTTCTTATGACAATGCAGGTTGGGAAGCACCATTGTTAACAGATCCAGACCACTGTTCATAAACTAGCGTTGAAAAATAACCAATAATTATAACCACTAAGGACATGGCAGAAGCTGAGGTAGAGTGACTAGAGTTTAAAAATTAGAAAGTTATGTGGATAGGATTTTCAAATAGTAAAACCTTAGACAATTGATGACAAATATTGGAGTAAAAAGAATAATTATGTTTTGTTAATCCATTGAATAGATGTACATAGGTCACAATGGAAGTTTTGAGACAGACTATATTATGACACATTATTTCACTTCTAAGAAAACATCAACAGCATTCTTTCTGCTCCACCCATCCAAGTCTCAACTTACTTGGCTCATTGATGTTACTGGGAGGGCTTTATTGTTTCCTTCCATGAGGATTTTATGGTTCTTGATCTTTGTGTATCTCGAAACTTTCATAATTATTCAGTATGTGCCACAAGTGAGTAGAACATTCTTTGCTGAGAAAGATTTGCTAGCTGAATCAGGTGACACACTGGACTACATGACCTGTGTGGATAGAAAGAAAGTTAGGGGCAAATCAATCAGAGATTAAGAGAAAATTTTAAATGCAAAGGCTGAGCTATGTAGAGCACATACTGGTTCATTCAATTTTTTGTTTGTTTGTGGGATTTTTTTTTCCTTTGAGACACAGTCTTGCTCTATTGGCCCAGACTAGAGTGCCATGGCCTTAGTCTAGATCACAGAAATGGCAAACTCCTAGATTTAGCAATTCTCAGCTTCCCAAGTAGCTGGGATTACAGGTACCTACCACCCTGCCTGGTTAATTTTTATGTTTTTAATAGAGACAGGATATCGCTCTTGCTCAGGCTGGTTTGAACTCCTGAGTTCAAGTGATCTCTTGCTTCATACTCCCAGAGTTCTAGGATTACAGGCATGAGCCACAGCACCCAACCCATTCAATATGTCTTGATCAAATAGGTTTGACAAGTTCATATTTAGTATCACTCATTTTTATATGTTAGAAAGTTCAATATTCCAAAATATTCTAAATAATTCTTCTTTCTAGTTCTATCATTATTGTCCCATATCCGCCTCCAGAGAGTCAACTTGTAAAAGTATAAAGCAGGCACGGTCTTGGGATTTAATTTAAAGGAATCAAGGTAAACACTTCAGGAAGAAGCACTGAGACCCATTTTCATTTCTGCAGCAGAGCAGAGACAGGGAAGGCCTGGTACTCGTTGCCATTATGAGTGCGCATGAAGGACCAAGATCAAGGCATTCTGATACCTCATGACAAATCTAGACTTATTTCTCTACTCCATTTACTGCTGTGAGGAAGTTCATTACATGGTTCCTTTCCTGTACAGAATTAAATCAGGAACCCACAAAACTAAACTTCAAGAGCTCAACAGCCATAACTTCATGTGAAAGGGTTACAGAAATTCATAGGCAGATCCATTTAACTTTCAAATGAAGCACCCATCATTATCAGCATGATGTTTCATTATCATTTCTTTGTCTTGTGTGAAAGGAAGTGCATCTACTGTGGAAGCAGTTTTGCATAAGGGAAATATGAATATAGTTTGACAAATTATGTGGAGCACAGTGGAACTTGTATTTATAAAGGATTTAACTAAACAGTAAATAATAAAATCTAGGGACCTCAAAATCCTTGGATGTTGTGGGATGAAAGGTTTATTTTAAATATAAATTCTAGCTTTAGAAATCTTTTCTTTCTTTTGTTCTTTGTGTTTTAATTTCTTAGCAGTCCTTAGTATTTGGACAGAAAACAAAGAATAGATTGAAATAAGTAGTTGTTTGTTCTCATTCAAGTTAGTTAGAATTGCTAATAAAAGGATTCAACCTTGTTCTAGAATTTTGGACCACACTGGACCCCAATCAAAAGTATCCTTGTATTTAGCTTCTGTATGTGTGTGTGTGTCTGTGTGTCACAGAGAATGAAGGAGAAGCAGAGAGGATCTGCAAATATGCAGGTGTATGGTGTGACATGTGCACAGTTTATGACTTCACGTAATTTGTATGTCTTGGTGGTGAATTTACTGCAATATAGGAGCTCAGGCCCTGATCATTCAATTTGTTCAGGCTGTATCAGATACTTAGATATTTTCACTATGCGGAAGATCCCCAACATTACATTTTTGAAAGAGTGAGAATAAAGATTAAATCTGTGGATTTTTCTATGCACAAAAATGTGAAATGATTAAAACATCAAAAAATTAGTGACTTTATTAGTTTACCACTTGAACCTATATGAAAATTTACTAAGATGGTCTTTAATCCAGAGTAACAAAGACTGTCAAGGATAAAGTTATAGCTAAATTGTATAATGAACAAAGTGAAGGACAGAAAAATTGCTACTGTTAACTCTACTGTGTAGAGTTAATCTAAGTGTATTCATTATTAACTTCCTTAACCCAATTGAAACAAGCAACCAGATCTGGAGTCACAATGCTGTCTCCTAAAAAAGTGAACACAGTATTTTGAATGTGGTTAGATATAATCACAATTCATTGATATTATTAAAATACTACTATTAATACTTTATTATTGACAGTGATGGAATGTAATGCGAAGAAAACTTACCCTAAGTCAAGGTTTTCAATTATTTTGAACACATGGTACAGCTATACTAGTCATCAATTACTAAAGGGTAAAATCCTGCTGAATTGAGTCCACCTGAAAATTGCTACCACTCAAATACCTTGCTGATGTAGAGAAATCTCTTTGATTTAGCAATTACAGAATTCATTAATGGCATAGCTGGTTTATTTAGGATCCTGCTCCAGCTGTGAGTCTCATATCTACTGATGAGTTAGTGCCATCACCTTTGAACTCACGGGCCTTTGGTCAAGGTATGTGAAGGTGATATAGCCACAAAAGGCAACAAAAAACGGGGGAAAAAAAAGAATAGTTTTTAAAAAATCTGTATTGATGTCAAAATCCAGAGTGTTGGGAAGCTGAACTGAATTATATGCTGCAATGTGGTTTTGATCAGCTAAGTTGTACTGAATAACTTCACACGAAAACAATGCACTGAATTACAGGAGAGTGTGTTCAATGAGAGAAAGGCAACAGAAGAGCTCAGGGCTGATGACTTGAGCCTGGTAATGATCTGGCTCAGGTTGCTAGACTGCTGCTGCTTAGTCTCCTGCCGGCTGTCAGATGGGAGGAGAGAAAACAGAGGAGACAGCTGGGCCGGCACACAGGGTGCGCACCGTGGGGCCCATTATGCTTATACAGCATATGTGCAAGACGGAAAGGAGAGCCTGAAAGCATGCCTGGATCTCATCTCCTAGATGAGGCTGTGCTTTACAGCACCACAGTGGTATGGAAAGGAAGAAGAGAGAAAGCCACATCCACGCACGTGGCATTCAGCTCCCTTTGATCCTGCCAACATGTAAATCGCCATGCTGTAATCTGTCACTCAGCGGAGTGTTAAAATGAGAATATTTTTTGGTTTTTAACAACATAAGGATTTAAACTTCTCCGTGCCTACAAATACAACAGGGATAATAAGCATAGCACTTCCATACATATTTCTTGTACTTTGTGCATCATACCCTAAAACTCATTTTTGCAAAAGTGTGGAAGGTGACTGGGTAGAAATTGTAAAGGAGAAAGGTTGTTTCTTAAGACAAGCATCATAAGGAAATGGACACTTGATGACTAGAATCTAATATTATTTTTAAACACATGATATTTTTTTCATGCTTATTTTCTCAACGTTTTCAAAAGCACTGAAGTATGAACTAGAATTTCTTGTATTCTATAAAGAAACAGAGTAAAGAAAGTTCCCTGAAGACTCTTGATAGGTACGGGTCCTGGGGCCATTATTGCTACAAAGATATATTTGTTATGTCAAAACACTCACTTTTCATCACAATGTCTTCTTTGACAGGAGAGAGATCTCAAGACACACTGATAAATAGTGAAAAAAGACTCTACATTTAACAATGATTTTATTGTTCATAAAATTACTTACATTAAACTTTCTTTAACTATAGCCCTTGTTAAAGATTATTTAGCAGTTATCTTGAGTATATTGAAGTAAAGTTTCAGCCATGTCTTAGAATAAAACATATTTGGGTGAGTTCTACAGATAATAAATCAC
>NW_003852635.1:1687495-1707183 GCF_000181295.1 Otolemur garnettii | reverse complement strand
AGCCAGAAGCTTTGAGAATAAGCTGGTTTTTCACTTGAACTTGTTGCTTTGGGATTTGTTTGCTTTTTCCTGTTCACTATTTTCTTATCACTGTATTATGTTTCTACTATCCACTATTCCTTCTTTTTGCCCTTATCAATAGATTTCTTGGCCACACTTGGCCATTAATTTACGGTTTTGCCACCTAAGTTTACCTTTTTCTTCACCTCAGATTCAGCACATGCATCACACAGAGTGAACTCAGGATCCAACAAGGAGACTTCTTAACACTCTCTGTTCCTGGGACCTTCACCTTGGCTCTGTTTTAGTTGCTCATTTTCATAATTATCCAGACTTCCTACAACTCTGCATTTTTGAAAGAAATTCTCCCACCCTTCTATCCAAACCTATCTTGTAGCTCTCACAGCTGATTGCCCTCTACACCTGTCTTAAAATCCCAGCAAGAACTCCAGTCCAATGACCCGTCTTATCCTTGCACATTGGTTGGTTTCCTCTCCAAACCCCCACTACTATATTTTCCCCTATTTCCTAAATTCTGTGGTACATCACTTTCATTACTCTCTTGGCAACATCTTCAAATTCTTTTCCTTATTAGCATGCCTGTGACATGTTGCCACTAAAACTGCAATTTTGTAAAAGTGTTTGTTTTTCCACCCAGATTTCAAATGTTGCTAGAGAAAATCACAACTTATCCTTTAAGCTTTATTTCTAATTGACAAATAATGATTTCACATATTTAGGCAGTATCACTGATGTACCATACTGCCCATGAATCTTTCTATATTTATTTGAATGCCATAAGTATTGGAAATATTTCTCAATTTCCTCAAAGAGTCTATTTCACTGTATCTGCCCCTTATTCAGAGAAACATGTCAGAAATAGAAGCTTCTTTTGAGGAATGTCTTAACTTTTGTAATAACACCACATTAGAATTTATCTCCTGGCAACACCATTCAATAACTATATGCAGGGGTCCTCAAACTTTTGAAACAGGGGGCCAGTTCACTGTCCCTCACATCATTGGAGGGATGGACTGCAGGCCCTGGGATGAGTCGGCTGCTAAGCAGGACAGGCAGCGGCAGCAAAAACACCCAGCGGGTCAGATAAATGTCCTGGGCAGGCTGCATGTGGCCTGCGGGCCATAGTTTGAGGATGCCTGAACTATAGGCTTTCTTTCCTGTATTTTTCTTTGTTCTTCCCTATTCCCTTCAATTTTTAAACATGTTTAATGGGCTTAACTACTTAAAATGTATTACTCTACCTTCATGTTTTCTCTAAGGTTAATAAGCAAAACAAAAAACATATTTTTCTAATCTTTTCATATAAACTGCTTTAAACAATTTTATTTATCTGTTATTTCCAATTTTTACCTTCTCTGCACTCCTACCATAAGGAATGTGAGTAATTCCTCATGGAAACTGTTTTTATCACAGAAGGAATATGTGCCACTGAGTCCTTAAGAAAGGTTGTTTCTTAAGACAAGCATCATAAGGAAATACACTTGATGACTAGAATCTAATATTATTTTTAAACACATGATATTTTTTTCATGCTTATTTTCTCAACGTTTTCAAATGAATGAATGCTTCTTAGAATTTATCACATTGGGCTTCTCTAGATCATTTGACTTTGTTGACTACAATGTAAAGCAGACTCTGATCACTAACCTGTTTCCATGATCAGGACACAGGCTTACAGAACCATGTAGCCTCAAGGAGTAGTATCCACAGAACAATAACTTAAAAAAAAAAAAGTGCTTTTGGATACATGTAAATAGGTACATGAGTGCCAATACTCTTGCATGGACAATCTGCAAAATAAAGGAGAGAGCGTCACTTTTTGAGTGTTGGTGAAAAGTTAGATGGGCTTGGGGCCTGAAGACTTACTGTGATGGCATAAGTTTTATTTATACTGGAGCTGTGTAGCCAGTATTGCAACTATTTTTACTTTTATGTTCTTATTACCTTTAGTTCTCCAAGATCAGTACATTGCATGAAAGGGTCAAACGTGCTTACCTATTTCAGTAGGAAACCAAAAAGGTGTCAAAGTAGAAGGGCATTTTTGGTATAATAATTTGTGATCACATCCAAATAGCTAGAATCATAAACTGCACTCATGAGGCCAGCACTGCAGCAACTCACAAAAGCCAGATGAAACTCATTTGCCTTTATAGGTCATCATCCTAGACAGTGACACATGTTATCAATGTACTACAGGCCTCACAGAGTGTTCAGAAGACACAATGTCCATATGTGAATTTCATCTCTTACACCACAAGTCATGTTAGCCATACCAATTCTTCATTCACTTAGAGGACACATCAGAAAGAAGCATGGGGGGGAGGTTCAAACCAGCCCCAGCCAAAAAACTAAAAAAAAAAAAAAAAAAAAAAAAAGAAGAAGAAAGCTTGGAGGGTCTGAAAATAAACCTTATTTTATTTATTTATTTATTTATTTTGAGATGGAGTCTCATTTCTGTTGCCCTAGGGTAGAGTGTCGTGGTGTCTTAGCTCACAGCAACCTCCAACTCCTGGTCTCAAGCCAGCCTCTTCTTGTTTTAGCCTCAGGAGTAGCCAGGACTATAGATGTCTGCCACCATGCCCAGCTAATTTTTTCCATTTTTAGTAGAAATGGGGGGTTCACTCTAGCTCAGGCTGGCCTCGAACTCCTGAGCTCAAGCAATCTACCCGCCTAAGCCTCCCAGGGTGTTAGGATTATAGGCCTTAGCCACTGCACCTGATCTGAAAATAAACTTTAATTAAAAAGAACAAGTTACCAAAAATGTACTTGTTAGTTTGGACACAGGTTAATAGAACTGGCCATTATGAAACCCTATTTCCCCTCCCTCTGTCCACAAAGTAGAGAGTAAGGAAGACAAAATCAGCACCAGAGAAATAAAAGAAATATATTTATTTTCTTGAATGATCTAATATGTAGGTCAATTTGTGACGATGCTAGACTTATACTGTAGTTTTTTGACAAATTCTAAAGTTTGAAGGGAGAAATTCAATTACTTATGATTAAATTTTTCCTATTCTACAATTTTGTGTAATTGTATCTTGAAATATTGAAATCTTTTCTCCTTCCATACTTGGATATCAGGACTGCAATGATGATATTTTATTTAGTGTTTCATTGCTGGGCTTCTTGGTGTAGTAACGTTAACTGGTTTTCTCAACATGCAGACTGTTAGAAGTCTGTGCAGTTGGGTTTCGCTAGGTGAGAAGAAAATATATGCCTTCGATTGCAGCATAAACACATTAGCTACATGCGAAGATTTAAACCATTTAATTTGCATAATGAACATTTTATGCCACATTATTTGCACCTGGTTTACAAATTTACTGAGCTTTTCACAACAATTATCAATGATCATATCAAAATGTCAAATATCCCAAAGTGACATTTTCCAGGCTGTTATCAGGAAGATTTTCTTTGCCTTTGATATTTGTTGACAGTTTAATTTGTGGCAAATTATTATGTAAGGAGAAGTATAGAAACAAAGATCTTATTTATTTTTTCTTATTTTTGTCGAGGAAAGAATGAAGAAAAATGATGGCAGAGAGAAATGTGTATATCTTTTGAAATAAACTGATTACAAAAACATTGATATGATAAATTTATAACATGCAGACAAGAGAAAATATACATTTTATGTCCTAAATCTCACTCTATAAATTATTAATGTTTAACTACCTTTAGTACTTTATATTATATCTGGATTTTAAATACAATGAGTTCAGGTATAAACCTTGTTTTGTAATCCCACTTCATTTATGCCTCTCATAAATAATCACATATTGCATTTCATTTTATGATTTGTCTAATCAAAGACCTACATTAGATAATTATAGAAGTTCTTGATTTTTCTATCGTAATGAAGACTGTGATGAATATCATCTCAGTCAAGCTCTGCCATGGTCCTAAAAAGAACTCCTTGACATAAATGTTTTGAAGGTGTTTTTTTCATTGTTGTTGTTGTTCATAGTTTAAGATAAAAATCTAATACATTTTAGTGAGTATTTTTAAAAGTTCTTTAATAATTACTGGAATGAGAACATTTAGAAAATACTTATATTTTGATCACAGTTGGATCATTTCTATTCTGTGTATTTTTATTTGTGACATTGCTAATATATTAATACATAAAGTTATGTATTGAAAAGTATTGTTGAATCTTTAATCAAAATAATGCTTCGGAATATTTGTCAGAGGAGTGTGTTTATGTGAAATGTCCATAGCAGTATCACAAATATCCTAGATTATTATTACTCAAATGAATGAGAAAAACAAAATTTCCCTTCATGATGTGCTAATGTGGGAGTTTGGAACTGGCTTGTCAATTACATAAGAAAAGAAAAGAGGATTTATTGAGCATTAAATGGTACAAAAATTATTACAGGAAATTAGAGGTTTTCCAATAAAAAACGACAGAAGGATTAATCCATTATTATTGGTTAGTTAGCCTGATGAGTCTGGAGCTGATAAATTTCTGAATGGTTCTTTCTCTGTGGAATCAGCTCATATTTAAAGTCTGCCAACCCTTTAAATGCCATGCTCTTGTAGAAAGGACTTTGAATGGTCTTGGCCTTACTCCTCTAAACTTACTTATTGGACGTTGGACTTATGTCTGTGGTTCATCCCAACAGTAGATAGAAACGTACAAGGTTGTTCCAAAGATAAGAATGAACTTTGCATCTGACATTTCTTCTTAGAATGCACAACCTTAAATGTGGTGCAACTAGTGCTCTCCCTTTGCAAAACATACAAAAAATGCAGCACCTAGATATATTTTATATGTTTATTTATTTTCAGCTAAAAAAAAACTAGAGTTTTAATATAAGTAGTGGTCCAACTAATATAATTTAATTCAATGCATCTACTGAGCTATGTTCTGTGCCCAGACCTATCCAACTCACAAAGCTCTTATGAAGATCAGTTAAGGTAATCAATGGAAATGAATGGAAATGATTGGATAACTGTAAAAAATGTAATTCTCCACACAAGTATTTGGCAATATTACTTCCAGTACAAGATGTTTTCACACTTAAGATCTGGCTATGTAGGAGATTGATATCAATCTTTTTTGATATCTATTCTGAACACTAGACCACTAGACATTTAGTTGGTCATTTCTTGATGTTTTTAAACCCTCTATGTATATTTTAATCTTCCCAATTCCATATCCTCACTATGCTTCCATGCCATTTAATTTGAGTATTTATTTAATTTTTCTAAAACATAGATATCACTGTTTTTATTAGAATGAATAAGCATAGTATAGACTTTTACATATGCTCTTCTTTCATTTCTCAGGTGTCCAAATATTAATTTACTTGAGGTCCGTTGACTATATTAGAAAGATATAGTAAACTATTTAAAAAATATTTAATATAGTCTTTCTCTAAAATTTAAAGTGAATATTCATATAATTTAAAGATAATATCAACTGTTTTTTAACCAGCTATTAAAAGTATATTAAGTAAAGTATGAATCATTCTGGAATTGCTTAGATTAGCTTATTTAAGTGGAGCTTACATTTAACTAGAATTTTGTTTTGCTCTTTGTCTAAAGTCAAAACACTTATTGTGACATAACATTTGTGAAATATAAAAAATATAAACTTAACATTTGTACTCAGGAGTTCAGGAATAAAATATTTGCCAAGAATCACTCTTTTGAAGAAAAAAAAGGAACAAAACTATGAAGTAATTATTAGTATTAATGATTAGTAATCCCACTCTCTTTAAGTATCATTTTGTGTAAATGTTAATATTTGGACAAAATCCCCTTATTTTGTAGCTGATTCAGAGCTTGTGTACGGTGATATTGATCATACCATTGATTTGCTGTCTGGTACCCAGAAAGGCAGTTAATAGCTGTCTGTTAATACTACTGAAAATATGGACCTGAATGTGCTTATAATACTATTTTGACAATTTGGGGGTAAAATGTCCAAACAATCACAAATAAACACATTTTTTAACAATGTCACCTTCATGTACTGCTAACGTGAATGTCAATGTGTAGTCAAATTTTAACAACTGATTATCCAGTTTTCTATGATGCCCATCACATCACAATTGGTTCGAGAAAATATGAGAAATCTATTCAAGGCAATTTTTAAAAAATAATTATGTAAACATTTTAAACTTTTCTATGAGTATTTGCAAAAAGTAACTAATATTCTTGCCGTGAGGAAACAATATGGGTTTTCTCTCTCTAAAAGCATGATTTTGAAACTGGGATTTCAGGGAGTATGTATAAAAATGAGGAAACTTTTAAAATTTTAAAGATGAAAATGAGGAAACTTTTAAGAATTTAAAGAATTTCTCTAAATTGTCAGGCCTATAGATTGTGCTGCATATGTGTCCATGCATCATTCCCTCTCTCTCCCTCTCTCTCTCTCTCTCTCTTTTTCTCCCTGTAATTGAGCTTTGGATTGTAGTTTCTATTTGCATTAAATACTTTGCATAATGAACTAAAAAGTAAGAAATCAGTTTTCTGCAAGCTCTGTTCATGAGCTGAAACATGATACTTTTCCCCTTGCCACAGTGCATTATGTGTGAGAGAAGAAAAAAAAGAAAGTAACCACAAAAATGCCATCAGCAGCTACCTTGTGTCAATCCTGATTCAATTTAGTTTACACAACCAAGTGCAGGAGAAAATACTTGGGGGGGGAAGTTTGAAGAAAAACTGTTTCCTAAGAACTTAGAATACACAGTGTGGGGGGAATAAGATTGCTTTTTGAAAATTAGGCTAATTAATTACACCCGTAGTGTGTACTAATAGCATATGATGTAATATACACTGAGCGTGGAAGTTATTAAGTGGAACATCTGTAAAGAAAAACCTCAGGCGTTTGGCCTCTACCAACCACGTACAATCAGGATGACAGGGATCTAAATTTAGAATTAGAAAATTGTAAAACATGAAAAAAAATGAATTTATTGCACTTAATGGAAAATCTTAGCTAAAGAAAGGTTGACTGTTATCATGAATTAAGAAACATTAAGATCAAAGAGGTACAGTTTGAAAGTGTCCAATTCAGGCCTGTCCAAATAAAATAATAATCTTGAATCTTGAGAACAACCAATGATCATCAATGTTGTCACATATTTTTCCCCTCAGAGGAAGAAAATAATACATCAGACTTCTCTGATGACTGGGATAAAATTATGTTTGTTATCACTTAATATTTCTTATATCTTTGAAATCCACTCTTTAACATAGTGGTTCTCACAGTGTTGTTACAGAATCAGCAGGTTCTATTTTTGTGATAGGGTTTAAAATTTTATTTTTCTACTTGAGTCTCTTTTGCTTCATAGTAGAGGGCCAAATCTTGAAACTGCTAGATCTTCTTTAAGCTCCAGGGTTTCTATCTATTAAATGGGGAAAATGGTATTAATGATAGTGATACTGAAAATTTTATGAATCAATTAAAATGTCTGAAATATCTTATTAATATGAGAGTATGTTAATGACATACAATCAAAATAAATTTTAAAGTGGTTAATATATAATATATGTATACAGACCGCAAAATTGTATTATTTTACGTGAGAAAACAAATGCCAAAAAGTTATCTCTCAAGTTGTAGGTTATGCTCTAAAATCATAGATCAGAAGTCAGCACACTAAAAACCACAGGCCAAATCCAGCTTACCACTTATTTTTCTGTGGCCTGTTCTTTTGTGTGCTACGAGGAATTTGTACATTTTTAAAATGTAAAACAGCGAAAGATAAGTAATATTTTGTGACACATGAATGCTATATAAAATCCAAATCTCAGTGTCCATAAATAATGTTTTATTGGAACACAACAATGAACATACACTCATTTACACATTGTTTATAGTGCTTATTTGTAACCACAGATTTGAGTAGTTGAAACAGAAACCATATGGCTTAAAATCCTAAAATACTTACTACCTGTCCCTTTATGGAAAACAAGTAGTAACTTCTGCTCTAGGACATTTTTGTAATTTTAATTTGTGCTTTTCTTGGTATTATTCTCAAATTTCTTAATTTAGTTGAAATTATTTTCATAAAATTAAAGTAATTTAGTATTCACTAGTAATTATGAATCACTTTAAATCACATTATATTCCCTTAGATTTACATGAAAATGATTCTTTAAGGTATTTGTTATGATTCTTACTGAGTAAATATAAAGACACTTAATTTCAATCACTTCATTTGAAAAGTTTTCCAGTAATGGTACTTTGAGATTTTAAATGTACATTTTAGCAGACAGATCACGTGCATGTTTATACACTTCATTGCTGTTTGCCTTCTAAGATTGAAGTGTTCAGTTAAACCTTTTGTTAATGTTAATATTTGGCAAAGTTTTAAGGTGAAATAATCCAAGTGAGTCCAAGGATTATTATACCTGGCTTGCACCCAAAAAGCGCTCTCAGATGGAAGCATCCCAGGAGCATAACCTGTCCAACCTTCAAATAGCCAATGGTTCACTGAAGTTCTAATTACCTCTGTCCTTCGAAAATAAGCTTCCATTGAGAGCATATTGAGATAAAATAACAAACTATATGTCCTTTGAGATGAGACAATTGATTATAGCCTTTAAATCAATCAATGGCAGAAGATTTATTTTGTGTCTGTGTATTCTTAAAAAAGCCAAGGACATACATATATGTTTGTATGTGTACATATGTGTGTGAGAAAAATATCTGCACAATTTAATTCCTTTCAAACAATTAATAGAACAATAACTTAGTAACATGTGCTATGTTATATCATATGTAACATTAAAATCAAGTTAAATATCAGCTGATTATTTTTATTTCATAATATTGCAAGGGTACAGATATCTTTGTTACGTGGATTACTCTTGTACTGTTTCAGTCAGATGTTTCCATCACCCAGATAGTGTTCATCCTACCTGTCTGGTATTATTTCACCCATCTCTTTTTCTCCCTCCCTCATCTGCCTGGTTTCTGTTAGTTCCAATGTAACAGTGAGTACATGTAGTGTTTGTTTTCCATTTTTGCCATATTTTACTGAGGAGAATTCAGCTTGTAAGAAAAGGTATTAGTTCATTTTTTACGGCTGACTAGTACTTCATGGTGTACATGTACTACATTTTATAAATCTACTCATGAACTGATGGGCACTTGGAATGATTCCGTATCTTTGCAATTGTGAATTCTGCTGCAATAAACATTTGAGTGTAAGTGTCTTTTTGATAAAATGGCTTTTTTTCCCCCTTGAGTAGATGCCTTCTAGTGGGATTTCTGGATCAAATGTGAGGTCCACTTTTAGTTTTATGAGGAATCTCCATAGTATTTTTCATGGAGGTTGTACTAGTTTGCAGTACCACCAACAGTGTAAGAGTTCCTTTCTCTCTGAATCCACATCAGCATCTATTATTTTGGGACTTTTCTTAGTGTTCCCTTTGTAAATTTCTTTCACTAATCCATTTTTTTTTAAATAAAATGCAATTAATTAATGAGCAAAATTCTTAGGGTAATGATTTAAAATAGCATCTCATTGTATTTTGTTTGTTTTAAGATAAAGTTTAGACTAATTTTTATTTCCATAAATATATTTCTATTAAAGTTGAAATAAACTTACAAGTGTTGGTGGAAAAAAGAATCATTCTCACTGGGGTTAGGTGATGTCTCATTGTGGTTTTGTTTTGTGTTTCTCTAATGATTAGTGAGGTTGAGCATTTTTTAAACACGTTTATTGGCAATTTGTCTTTTGTGTGTGTGTGTGTGTGAGAGAGTCTAACTTTGTTGCTTTGGGTAGAGTGCCGTAGTGTCAAATCTCACAGCAACCTTGAATTTTGGGGCTCAAGAGAGTCTCCTGTCTCAGCCTCCCACGTAGCTGGGACTACAGGCATCCACCACAACAATGCCCAGCTATTCTTGGGGAGACGGGGCCTCGCTCTAGCTCACGCTGGTCTCAAACTTATGAGCTCAGGCAATCGGCCTCCCACAGTGCTAGGGTTATAGGCATGAGCCACCACACCTGGCTGTCTATCTTCTTTTGAGAAGCTTCTTTTGAAAAGTTCATGTCTTTTGCCCACATATATATGTGGTTGGTTGTCTATTGCTGATTTGTTTGAATCTTTGCAGATTGTATTTTTTAGCCCTTTATCACATGTATAGCATGCAGATATTTTGTGTAGGTTGTATATTTACTCTGTTGATTGTTTTGTTGGCTGTGCACAAGCTTTTTAATTTATTCAAGTCCCATTTATTTTTGTTATTGTTGTGATTGCCATCAGAGACTTCTTCATAAATCTTTTTGTGAGACTGATATCTAGAAAAGTTTTTCCTACATTTTCTTCTAGAATTCTTTAAAGATTCTTTAAGTTTGTGTGATGCCACGGCACTCTACTAAGGGCAATAAAGTGAGGCTCTATCTCTTTAAAAAAGAGAGAAAGAGAGAGATTCTTTAAGTCTGTTATCTACCTTATATTAATTTTGGGGGAGTAGTAAAGATTTGGATGCTGTTTCAATCCTTTATATGTGGCTATCCAGTTTTCCCAGCATGAATTATTGAATAGGGATTCTTTTCCTCAGTCTATACTGTTGTCTGCTTTGTCAAAGATCGGCTGGCTATATGTGGATGGTTTTTATATCTGGGTTCTCTACTCTGTTCCATTGGTATATGTCTCTATTTTTGTGACAGTACCATGTAGTTTAGCTATTATAGCATTATGGGATAGCTTAAAGTCTGATAAAGTGATACTTACAGATTTATCCCTTTTACTTATGGTTTGGCTATTCAGACTCTTTTCTGGTTTCAAACAAACTGTAGAATTATTATTATTATTATTTTAGATCTTTGAAACCCTGAGATTCTTCCCCTGCAGCTCCCCTATCCACTGCAACTGGAAAAGCAGCCAAAGCTCAAACTGATGAGGACCTGCAGCACCCCCCTATTACAGCAGTAAATAAAAGCTTACTTAAAAGCTCCAGAATGCTGCTCCTCTCTGACAGGCACACACTGAGGCTGAGGTCTCCAGAGAGAGAGCAGTCCACATCTCTTTCCTTAAAGATGTGTGGTTGAACAGGGGTGCAACATTTGTGAACTTCCTGCTCATTGGCATTTCACAGGGTTGCCTTCCAGAGGTCCAGCTATTGTCCAGTCCAGATCCTTGGAATGGAGAGGGGCATAGAGGGACATAGTGAAGAAGTCTAGGAGTTGGACTTGAGCTGCAAGAAAGCCGGGAAAGACATATCCAATGGGAGAGCATGTGGGGGGTGCTGAGGAACTGAGATCTGGGATTGTGCCCATCCCCTCTGCAGAACTACCATTTTGGATAAGGATGTGGCATTCAGAGAGGAACAGTCCAGCCCCTGGTCCCATGCCAACTGAATGCCACACTCAGGCATGTCAGCTGATGAGCTGCTGTAGTCTGGCCCCCTCTCCCTCTTATTACAACAAGGTAAGTAGTTTGAGTCAAGAAGTTCATGAGCAGCCATTTTTGTTTCATGAGCATGAGCTCCAGGCTGAGGTCCCCACAAAGAGAGGATCCCACACCTCTTCCTTTGAGGAACTGTAGTACAACAAGGGTATACATTCTGGAAATTACCTACTCACCGGCATTTCGTAGCTGGAATTTCTCTCTGCCAGGTCCTTGGTCCTGGAAGTTCGAAGAATGAATCTACAGACCCCTGTGTGAGTGAAAGGACAGATTTTACTAAAAAATAAAAGGTAGAACAAGGAAGCTTAGGGAACCATGAATGGGAGGGAGACACCCAACTGGGCACCCAACCACCTTTAGTCCAGTGGTTTGTTAACTGCTATTTCTATCCCGTGGACAGGGGGTTGGGGGAGATGGAATGTATGTCTAGAATATGTCTCAACCATTTGGCACCAGGGGCTTGGGCAGAAGTTAATTTTGAAATTGCCAGAGTGCAGAGGAATGTGGTCTTTTCAGGCTTTGCTCCAGGCAAGTGTTTCTTTCCTCCAAAAGAGGTGCCTTCCTAGAGAGGAAGCCAGCTGCAACAGGAGGTTGTTTGTGTCCAGAGAATAAGGGCTATACAGGGTCTGTTTGTGCCTAGAGATGGAGTCTGTGATGAGATTGATTTATAAGCTCACTCGGGCCTACAGCCCTGAGCAGGGAACCTTGTATCAACTTCATAGAGACACACACAGCCCAGGGGGAGGTTTGAGAGCTGGATGTGTGGGATGAGTGACCCCACATACACTGAACTGAAGAAAGTGTGCTATGGGGGGGTGAGAGGCAAGGCATGGCCATTTGGAGAGTTTCAACCCCTTCCTGTACAAAAACTGCAGTACTGGATAAGATCGGAAAGATCCTAGCCCAGAGTCTTAGCAATCGAGTGTCTTCATCCCTCCACCAGTAACAGCTCTCCCAACTGGGAGAGTCTGTCTTGACCATCCTACCAGCAGCTCACCCTAGTGTAAGGTGACCAGGCGCCCCACTTTTGGTGGGACAGTCCCAATTTTTAACAATTTGTCCCACATCTCATGGCATTTTTAAAAAGTCCCGATTTTTGGAAAGAATGCAGGACAAGCTAGGGAACGGTGGGACAACAGGAAGGGAATACACAGTGGGCTGCTGAAAAGGTTAATGTAACTCCATTTGGGAATGAAGAGGTTAATGTAACTTCATTTGGAATGAAAAGGCTAATGTAAACTCCCTACTCCCCAACTGGGCAAGGTCGCCCAGGTGGACCAGTGCCCTGTTCCTTTGAGCCAAAGGCGCTGCCCTATATATAATTTTTTTAATGTATTATATTTGTAAATTGTATTTATGTTGAAATTAAAAATATATATATTACAATACTGTTTTTGCATTCTATGAAAATTTTTGTTGGTCCATATAGACCAAATTTTTAATTAAGAACAACACCCCCCCCCCAATGGTGTCCCACTTTACCAATGTTAAAATCTGGTCACCTTACCCTAGTGGCTGGAGAGGCAACTTCTGAGCCCCACTGAGACTTTGCAAAGGTTCTTGTCACCTAACCGTTATCTGTCCTGTGCCTTCCCTGACCTCAGTGGCGGTAGAAATTCAGCAGCCCCCTGGGAGCTAAACAGCCTCCCCTAAAGCTTGGGGTACTCAAATAGTCTACTTGGGGAACCCGCATCAGCTGACCACAGGCACAAAAGAACATCTTGGCAGGTGGCTCCTTCACACAAATATCAACCAATGACGGGGGAACAAATCTATAGCTCAGTCAAACAGGGCGTGGCTGATTTGTCCTCACAAGTACCACTCCTCATGTTAGAGATTAAGCTGAGGGCCCCAACACAGTTCACGCTGCTAGAGAGCCAAAGACAGCAGAGAGAGGCAACCTGAGAGAGTCATCAGACCTGCTGGAACACCCCACAGGCAATCAGAACCACTACACTTCTCCTTGGCATATTCAGGAAGTGATCATCAGTGACCCCAGGGCAGGCAGGTCAGTACCCCAGGACTCAGTAGAGTGGCCAGGTAAGAGGAATCAGTGAAAGAACCCAGAAGTATGAAAACTCAAAGCAAAAGGACACTCCCAAGGAAACAAAAGCTTTTAACCAACAAGTTTTTAAATAGAGAAGAAAATTAAAAGCTTATAGCTGAAATTCTCAGATTTATAATATTTATATTTGGGAAAAGAGGAAAGTCTGGAGCTATGCATGCAAAGCTGGGAATTTAATATACAAGGAGCAGCCAAATAAATAAAATGTGACATGATCTATTATATATCAAACTTTCCAAGAGACAGCAATTTCATAACTTCCTTCTGCCCTATATTTGCTTCTATTCACTGGATTGAGGAATCCAAATAGTATGTATAATTTCTCTCTGCTCATGTCTTTCTAGTGGTATAGAATGTGTTTATGCATTGCTTTGATGAGCAATGTGTAGTTTAATGATGTTTATTCTGGGTTGGCTGGTGTAAATTGGATTCCAGAAATTTAATTATAGATCATCTTAGTGGCTCCTTCCAGGATTCTAATAGAGAGACTAATTTCATGGCTAGTTGCAGAGTTTCATTGAAGAGACTTCCCTGCGTGGGATTTCCTGCCTATTCCTTGTATTTCTGTTTATGCAGGTTGGTCAACGTTAGGGTTATTAAATGTCAATGACCAGAAATTTCAATAATTTGTTCCTTTCTTCATTTGTGTTTTGATTTCCCATGGCTAAAATTTAACTCTTGTTAGACATAAAGAGTCTTTTAAAGTTGCTAAGCATTCTTCCAGGTATACTGTAGGGATTATAAAAAAGGAAAAAATATACATTTAGTAATTTTCCCAAGTCCTTAGGCTTACCATGTATACAAAATAAATAAATTTTCACTTGTCAGTAATAGACTTATTTAATATCAGACTATGAATTTTTCTTGTATCGATTTTAAAGTCATGGGTGATTCCTAGATTTTGATAAATAAGTAATCCCTTGCTGAGCAGTGAAAGGACCATTGTGGAAGTAAATAGGCCAGGAGAAAAGAAAGATGTATTAAACTTTCTTTGTTTTGAATAGGTACTTTTTTTCAGAGTTGATCCTAAAAACATGTTGACTTGCACATGAAGGGATGCCCTTGGCTGGTGGAGCTGCTATATCTTCAAGAAAAAAGCATAATTGCCTGGGAATTTTATGGCCTATGGGACAGCCCAGTCAGGAGAATAGAATTAGGCCCTTTAGTTTTGAATCTAATTATCCCTTAGAGTTTCCTAAAAAATAAGTCGTAACAAGGGACATTGTGGAGAGATGACTGAGAGGAGGCAGAGCCCCCATAGCCTGGGGAACATTCAGAGACTGAACCCCCAACTGCTTTACCTCCTTTCCCAAAACAACCATATTCCTTTCTTCATGCTCTCCCTGCCAGAAGTCAGTAGCTCTTTCCTTGTCCAGTTAATTTTTAAGAACTATGCAGAGATTCTTGTGATCTTTCCCTTTTACTTATCATATGTTAATGAAGTGGAGTAGAAACCATTAACAGGATGATTTGTCTTTATTAAAATCATTTCCGTTTTCCAGTCATACTGTAAGACCAAAGATATGTGTTTTTGTCTATGCTACTTCCTCGTAGACAGCCTTGTACAGATGCTATAAAATAAAGCTGAGCTTGTGCTTTGCGGCTGGCTGCAGCCATCAGCTCAGTCAGACTGCTGAATCCCATCTTTTGTCTCTGTGTCCTCTCTTGCGCTGTATTTTCCTCAATCTCTGCCAATTCCACTCTGGTTCACTCCCCTCTCCTGTGCTAGTTTGAGAAAAGACATCACAGCTAAGGTTTTTTCTCTTTTCCTACCTTGCTACTAGAGTCTCTGAGAGCGGTTTTTACTAAATCACTTGTACTCAAATAGTGGATCTGCTTCTCAGAGAATGTAACACACATACTGCATGTAAAATGTTTCTCCTGGGGGGAAGTCACTAAGAGTAGTAAATAGGAATAGTGTGTATCTTCATGACTAGGTCTGGAGTTTGTTGAAATACACACCTAAAGTATGTTTCAAGTGATTCTATTGAAATATCTATGGTCAGAAGAGGTTGAGTAATTTTTATTGGGCATCCCTATCCGTACTAATTGAAAACAGTTGTCTAGAATATTTACAGGGTGTAAAAACCTGACACATAATAAAAACCTAAAAAATATGAGGCAAATAATGAAAATGAAGGAAATAAACTCCATTTTTGCATAATATTGGTTTGGTGATACTATCTCATTAAGTTTCTATTTTTAACCAAAGTATCTGAGCATGTTCTATTCTCATTATTACTATAGCACTAGGTTTGGTTTCTCTCAAAATTATTTCTAGAGAGAAATAAATCATCATGAGTACCAATGCCTCTTGAGACCTACCCATTTGTATCACTAGAACACAAAGCCCAAAGTATTCTTCATCCGTACCTGGAACTATCTGGTAAAAGAACATTTTCAACAGATTCAGCTATTCATTTGATTTTCCTGTAAACAAAAAACACATTATGGTGGGGGAAAGGGGCATGGCGAAGAAACTTTTTCTTCTTAGGGAAAACACTGGAACATGATATATTATTGTACTGAGATAATCTTACATCTTAGAGTCTGACTCTGTCTTAGCAGGCTTGTGTTTTCAGCATTTGCTCTCCTAAGGAATTTAAATTTTTTTTCTCTTATTCTTTTACTCTGAATTGTTCAAATTCTCAGATAACCACAATCCCTAGCATATACTATTGCTAATGATTATGTGCATGTGTGTATCTGGCACTACCTATGTGCCATATTTGAATCCCCAGTGCCCTGAAATATCATTTATGTGTTCATTCAACATGCATAGATTGAGGGTTTACTAAGGGCTATGGGAGTCAGCAAACGTTTTCTATAAATAGACAGCCAGTAAGTATCTCAGGCTTTGTGGGCCATATACACTTTCTTCACCAAGGTATTTCCTCCTCATTTTCCCCCTTTTACTTTCTTCTCTTTTTCTTTATAACCTTTTAAGAAAACAAAAACTAGTTTTAGCTCATAGACCATGCATAGGGCATTTTTTAATTCCTGTTAGTATCAGAGCTACAGTAGTGAATGTGAGAGATACTGATGTCTGAGACATTTACAGAGCTCACCCTGATTATACCTAATGACAAGAAATCTGGAGGAATACAGGCCACTGTGATACTATATGTAAGTTGGGTGGTTAGACTGAGACCCAGAGGACATCTGTGAGTTATTGTCTTATCCTAGTAGTTTCAGGTTTATAGTCTCCAGGAAAAGTTAAATCCCAGGAATAGAGTGCCAATGTGAACCTTCACCACCATCGTATCTTCAGATCCCATCTCCATGCCAGCAGGGCTATATAAATATTTTCTGGGTAGATAAAGTCAGTCTTAATAAAGGTAGGTAGAAGGGATATTTCTCAGGATCCCATCACATTTCTCACCTGAATACAAGCTAGAAAGCAGCTTGCCTTTTTGGTTGGTAAGGAGCAGGTTTCTGAGCCTGTGTGGGAAGTTTGATCACTATCATTTTGTTGGCGTGGGCTCTACTTCCTTAGGTGAAATGGGGATACAGCTTAAGGTGAAGACTGGGTAGTGATTTACCAATCAGTTGTCACTTTTTATTAACTGGAAAGTTCTTCCTGACTGACAAGAGGCTGTCATTCTCACTTTTCATGGCTTATTTTAAAATTCTATCCCTTTCTGTGCCTTCCTAAGTGTTTTAGGGGGAGGTGGGAAAACCACCACCTGAATCTGCTAGAAAAATCAGAAATGGAGTCAACAGATATTAGCAGCAAGAAGGTCTTTTATTATAGATTAAATTAATCTGTACCAAGTCTTTGCTCAATGATAAAGTGGAAAAGTGTTACTACTAACAGTGTGCATGGTGTTTTCCTGGATCTGGCAAAGTTGGAAAGCAGATAATGCTGATTAATTGAAAATTTCCATTCTGGGATGTCTTCCTTCTTACTCTCTATAGGTGACTAAGTCCCCCACTCTGATTTCATGACTATTCAGTTTTATTTTTTTACTATTTTATTTTTTAACTGTAACTGCAGTCATATCTTATTTTTAGGTACAACTTAAGAACTTAGTCATCTTCATCATCTCAGTCACCTATACAGATGCTCTACCTCCGTAATAGATCTCCATGTCCCCTACGTGTCTTTAGTTTGAGCTGTCATCCCTGTTCCTAGAACTGCTAGAATAGCTTCCTGACTATTCTGTCTCCACCCACATTTTTCCACTATAGTTTTCTTGCCATGTTGCATCTCAGGTTCTAAAAATTCAAATATGATTATGCCATAAACTCGCTTAAAACCCGTCAGTGACTTTCTGTAACTGAGAAGACTTTCTTTTGTATGAAGTATCCAAAAGCAGCTTTTCGAGATAATGGCAGCTTATTGGACTAGTTGCACCAGAAACCAGAAACCTCTTAGCTTTTCATGACAACTAGCTTGGCCTTATTTCTATTCCAGAAATCACATTGTTTTTCCCATGTCTGGGATTTCACATATTCTGAGAGCTATATTTTCATAATCCTTCCTGTACCCTGAGCCAAGTCATCTCTATTTGTGAGTCCAAATGAAATGTCCTTTTCTCCAGGGAGATAGATGCTCCTGGTGCTCTGGCATCGGTTGGCTGTGCCACTTGTCAGAAACATACAAATAAAGAGGTGGACCATAAGCTAGATATGGAGGAGAGAGTGAGAAGAAAAATGCAGAGATACAGTGATAATTATAATCACTACAACAAAATATTAAAAGCCACTGCTTTAGAGAATTGGAATGGAGCAACAGATCTGAGCATATGTGTAGTATGGTTGTTTGTGCATATACTTCTGAATTTTTAAAATACCTTACATGTCCTTTTCCGAGTTATAATAAATGGCTTTTATAATTTAAAAAAATATTCTTTCTGCTTGTTTCATTTATCAGAAGGTATGCTTAAAGTGTTTGAAGGCTTTTATTTTTATTCCAAGGGCATTTGGAATTATAGCACAATGTGTGGAACTAAACTGTCAGTTTTTATATACTTGGTAGATATAAGAATATGAAAATTAAAAGAGAAGTATTTCATAAATAAATAAATGTCATACACATACCCATTGTAGCTTAATTAAATTTTATTTTTGGCCTTCTTTTCCCAGATATAAAACATAAATTGTGATAAATTAGCTTACACAATTTTCTAAAGCTATTTCACCTCAAATAACATGGATTTAAACAAGTGTCTTTTGAAGACAAGGTTTTAAGAAATGGAAACCCAGGTAGTGGTGAAATAGCAGGGGCAATACCTTGTGTGTAAAGGTGAACATCATAACTCAGTTCACACCATCCAGACACTGTCTGATTTCACTACAATATGTAGTAAAACCCAATGTCAGGTTCTTTGACTTCAAGGAGCAGAAATAACTTTCTACCTGATGATTTTAAAATCACAAGCAGCATCTCTGAGGCAGAAAAAGAAAAAAAAAACTCTCAGTAGATCTTACCTTTCTTTAATTCTTTAATTACATTAAAGGAAGGATGTCAAAATGCATGATCTAGCCAGATTTTTAAAAAAATAAAGCATTTCTCTAACTAGGAAAGTAGTGGCGCTAGGAACTTCGATAATCTACCTGAAGCGCATGGAGCAACATCTGTATTATTTGCAATCTATTAGCTTTGGATCCAAAATAGCTTTTCGGTTGCTAAATAGTCAGCACTGTGCATTTCCTTACAGCTCTGTGGATTGCAATGAGAAGCAAGTGCCAATGTTTTTATGGAAATGCTTAAACATTTAAGTCAAGATGGAGAATTTATTATTATTTCTACATCCTAGATAATTCTCTTCTGCTGCTACCACTCTCATTTTTACTACACAGTGAAGAAATGGATATAATAGCATGAACTAAAGTGTGTGCCACATTGCAGATTTTAGAAAAGAAATGTGTTTGGGTTGGGGCAGTGATGAAAAACAATATAATATTCTCAGCTTTAGGAAAGAAAATATTTACGTAGTGTAAGATAGTATAGGCATCATTTTTTTTTCTATAAAGAACCAAAATGTAATTTTACATAATGTCTGAAATATACTAAAATTTAGTATAAATTTAAACTTTACTTTATAAAGTAAAATTAACTTTCAGAAACAAATTTGTACTTAATGTAAGTGTAAGGTGACCAGATTTTAACATTGGTTAAGTGGGACACCATTGACGGGGGAAGTGGGGGGTTTCTTAATTAAAAATTTGGTCTATATGGAGCAACAAAAATTTTCATAGAACGCAAAAATAGTATTGTAAT
>NW_003852635.1:1680321-1683796 GCF_000181295.1 Otolemur garnettii | reverse complement strand
TTTTTTTTTCAAGTGAATCTTTCTAAGAGCAGAATATGAACGTCTTAACACAATAACTAAGAAAATGACATGAAGGTTATGTTAACCAGTTTGATGAAAATATTTCAAATTGTATAGGAAAACACCACACTGTACCCTAGAATTCCATTAATGTACATAGTTATCATTTAATTAAAAAAAAAAGAATCTGCACTGCAACAGAAATGCTCCTAAGTCAGAAGCGTTTACTTACAGGAATGAGGTGACATTTTCCATTGGTATCTAAGGTATTTTTCTCAGGACTCTTTTCCCCATCATCCAGTGTTTCTTAAAAAGCACATGGTTTAAGCCCATCCTATCTCTAGTTGGGAAGTTTCACTTTATATTTATTTGTTGGTTTCTGTAGTAAAGGGAACCTGAAACAGGTAGGGAAGCTCTGAAGAATCTCAGCAGATTTTAAGGAGAACAGAGAAAGATTAAGCACTCTATTGTGGTTTCTGGACTTAGGCTGTTTTGTGTCAAAGATTCTCTTGTATGACATGCTGCCAGTTGAAAATGACTATTACTTGCATCTTGGACCGGTCTAATGGAAAAATGAGAGATATCATGACAGAAAAATACAGGTTCGAATTCTAGAATTACTTTATCCAAATTTGGTAGATTTTCTACATTTTCTGAATGAAGAACCCTGGAAGGGATCAGGTTAGTAACTAATGGCATCATTATAAAGATTTAATGAGATTAGCTGTATGAAGCACAGTACAACATACAGATGTTTTAAGTGCATAATAGATTTAAATTTCCATCTCTCTTTCCAACTTGATTTTATTAATGATGTGCTACTTGGAGGAAAGGGCATAGTTTAATTTGTTAAATGCAGATAAATATCTGATAACAAATGTATATATAAGAGCTATAAGTACATGTCAAAATATGAGACTGTATTGTTAGAGTTTCTATTGTTTCCATTTAATGGTATTTTTCAAGTGTTTGTGCCATCTTCTTGAATGTTATTCGATAATCTGACTTTTAATAGCTATGTGGTATTTTAGCTACACACCGTACATTATCTGATTCTGTATTTTTAGTATTTGTGTTATACATACCCAATCTCATTACTAAAAAAATAATGAGCTGAAATGATTACTACATGTAAAACTTATACCCAACATGACACTGCATTATTAGATTAGAAAATCTCAGGACAGTTACACATATTTTTAAGGCTTTTCTAATTAACTTGCAGTGCAAGGTTTTCATTCAGAAACATCCTGGCAGTTTATAGTTTCATCAGCATTTATATGACCTGAGTCACACCAATTATAGCCTATGTTCTTAATTATTTTTCTTCTTGGCTTATAAGAATGGTTTTTCATTTGAATATGTTCACATTTAACACTTCTTTTCTTTCCTGATGTATGGCATATATTAAAAAAAAAGTTCTACTTTTTATTCAGCCTAACATTTGAAATAAAATTCTTCTTTTACCTGAGATTAAAAATATATTAATAATGGTTCTTTTAAGTTTTTATGTTTCCTTGACTTTAGAATACTTAAATCACTACAGTACTTTTTGTGATTGATATGGGATATAAAGACTTTACTTTCATGCTTGGAGGTTGAGATGGAGGCTAGCAACTGTTTCCAACATTACATGTTGAATAATCCATTTTTCCCAAGATGTATAAAAGCTAATATAATTGTATACCAAACCATAATGCATGTATCTAGGTATTTTATTATGTTCAATTAATTTTTTGCTTATTAATTTTTAAATGATAAGTTTTATAGAGTTTTTAAATATATGATGGAACATTTCAGTATATAATATGTGAATACATAGCTGTACTTATGTATTATATGTATGTATTTATATTCATGGTTGTATCCCATTAAGTATGTTTATTCATAATATATCCTAAAGATCTAGCTATTCTTAGTATTTTTGGGGGGTGGGGCTGGGGCTGGGTTTGAACCTGCCACCTACGGCATAAGGGGCCGGCACCCTACTCCTTTGAGCCACAGGCACTGCCCAACATTATTCATTTTTATACTGATACAAACTATATATTTCCAAAATGTCTAACATATAAGCAAGTTGGTGAATAAGTCATGATAAAACCGTATAATAAAATAGCATGTTTACAATGCATGTGAATATGCATTGCCATAGAAAAACCTGAGCTGGCAGTAGTTAGAGTGGTCAATATGAATTTTATTCCGAACTGTTGCAAGAGAGGAAAGAGATTTCAGTGTAGAACTCAGCTCAACTCCAAATATCGCATGGGCAAGTAGGAATTTTTAGCCAAAGAACATAATAAGGACTAGTGGATGGAAAATTACTAAAAGAAAATGGCAGGAGTAGAGGGGGATTCTGGCTAAACCAGCCTAACAGGATTCTGCCTGATGACATGATAGAATGATGACACTTGGGGGGTGGTCAAGGATTAAGAAACCAATTAAGTATTATGGGATATCAGACATGAAGGAGGGGCGTTCCTAGCAGGGAGTCAAGACAAAACATTCAGTAGGCCAAATAAAGTTTGGTAAATCAAGGAATCTTTGCCAGTACTTATTGATGGATTTGTTTATATTATGCTATGAACATTCATGAGACATACTTTCATTAAAAGTGTTCCATTCTTTAAATTACTGTATTTGTAATAATTAATTTATTCTTTGTCACAGCAAATTTTTTAATATGGCCTTAGTATTATAATTCCTACTTACATCACGTGCTTTTTGCTCTCTCCCTTTCTGATTCACTTGGCTTTAGATTACCATTTTTATATTGTATATTACAACCTTTGATTTTTCTCCTGAATCTGAGAGCGTCAAATTACAGTGATGTAGAACACTTTGACGTTTATTGGTACAACTGAAACTTTGGCCTTACCTCTTTTATCCTTATTTATACTTTGTAGCAATTTTCTTTAGTTTTAAATTTTCTTTCAGTCCTATTATTTGCCTTGTAAATAATACTTGTAGTTTTACTTTCGATGATTTAAAATTTAAACATTCTTTAAAAAAGTTTCTTTCAATAGTTCTCAATTGTTTAAGGGGTATATGTATAAATAGGTATATATTACAATTTTCAACTTAAAAATAATCAACTAATAGATATTAAAATTAAATGAGTATTGGCTGATTGCTGTCCCTGTTGATTCATCCTGAAGGACATATTTTTGGGGGGTATCCTGAATATTTTTGTCCTTTCTTTTTTCTTTGGTTTGCCCTCTCCACCATCCTCTCCCTTCTTTTAACAAACCTTAATCCCTTTTGCCAATGAGAAATATGTGGCCTTGTGAGCTTAAATCATTTTTCAATTCATTCAAATCTAAGTATTAAGATCCTCACCAATAAAGCAACAATGATCGCTGAGGACTTAGAAAACACATGTCCTTTAGGACAGGCAATTTTCAGAGACACCAGACACTGAATGTTAAATGTCCATCACTACTGAGGATTTATGTGTTGGACTTTTGAAATATCTCAA
>NW_003852635.1:1677374-1680060 GCF_000181295.1 Otolemur garnettii | reverse complement strand
TTTTTTTTTTCAACTATAGGCACTAATTATAGGTCCTATTTTAGCCCCTTTAGAATATAGTTTTTATACCAACTTTATTTCTGTCTTGACTAGTATAGATAATCAGTTTCTTTCTCTAAATCAAGATTTTATTTTACGCTGCCATATATATACAGTGTATAATATAATATATAAATAATGTGTATATATACATACACACATGTATGATTATTAATTCTATGTATTAACTTAGATGGGCTAAGGGATGCCTGGATAACTGGCTAAACATTATTTCTGAACATATATTTCTGCAAGAGTTTGTTTTAGTAGCATGTGTCGTAATAAAATAAAAAAGATCTACCCTTCCCAGTGTGGGCAGGCACCATCCAATCTGTTGTGGCTGAAGGGAAAATTCTCCCTCTTCCTTTTCTTGAGCTAGAACATACATCTTCTCTTTGGACAATGAAATTCCTTTTTCTCGGGCCTTCAGACTCCAGAACTTGTGTTGGCAACCACCCCTCATTCTCAAGTTTTCACCACTAGCTTTCCTATTCCACCAGTCTTCAGGTCCCCTAGTTTACAGATAACAGATTGCAGGGCTCGATGGCCTCCATGATGGTATGATCCAATCACACAGTAAGTTCTCTTTCTTTTTTTCTCTCACTATCTTATTGGTTCTGTTTCCTTAGAGAAGCCTAATACAATATAAACAAGACATTTAATAACATTCAGAATACACTTCTAAAATGAAAAAATACTAAAAAGAAAACTTGGAGATGGAAAGCGTTTGACTGTTAAAAAGTATCTAGTTTATGCTATGTAGGGTCACCTTTCCTAGGACTAATATCATGGCTATAGAATCAAGAAAATAAAAGGCACATTTCTCTATGTAAAATGACAATTCCATTTCTCAAAAATGTCATAAATAGCTTGAAATAGAAGACTTATTATCAATATGAATTCATTCATTCATTTATATCATATGAAAGTATTTTTTAATTAAATCATAGCTGTGTATATTAATGCATTTGTGGAATACAATGTGCTGGTTTTATATACATTTTGGAATACTTTCATCAAACTGGTTAACAAAGCTTTCACTGCACTTTCTTAATTATTGTGTTAGAACATTTATACTCTACACTTATGTTTTTAAGTTTTAGCTCTTATCCTATAAACATGCAATAGAAGAATAAAACTTGAAAATGTATTATAAGTGAATTAAAAAATATATCTATTCTCAGAGAACTAGACAAATGGTGTGATTAATAGTACTATTCAATAATAATAATTATTATTTTCAAATAAGTATCAACTCTGATAATTCTTGGTGGTGAGAAACAAGTTATTTAATCACTCACGGTGATTATTACCTTGTCTTTAAAAAATGTTTATGGCACATGTTTCATAGATATTAAGGAATTACATAGGTGGGTTAATACATATAAATAAATTTTAAATGAGTTGAATATAGGTCAAGGCTTAGAACACAAGGTAACACTTCTTAATTATCTATAAATTATAAATAGTGTTAACAACCCATGAAATTACAATTAGAAAAATGGTGACTATATCAATTTCTAACTCTAATATTTACTAAGATTAAAAATATCTTAGAGTTTACTTTGATGTAGAAAAACAACTTATTATGTAATTGATTGAAGTATAAATGGCTCAGTCTTTTTGAGAACATTTTTCAATTACATAAAATAAAATTTCAGCAATTCCAATTATTAGAACTTATACTTAAAATATCAGAAATTCAGAAACATTGTACATGCAGGATATTTTCTTAAGCAAATTTAGATAATAATAAATGGGCAAAATGCAATGTCTTATAATCTTAAAATGTTTGGTATACATCAAAGTACAAATGATAAAACATTATGCATTCAAAGTCATGTTTTAGAAAGATGATTATAGATAAGAGTTAATATTTACACAATCTGTAATACCTTTTTCCCTTGTTTGGGGGAAAACTTTGAAACTAGTTTCCCCTCTGCTCTCACACTACATCAGTGCCAGGAAGAAGATGATCAGATGATCTACCAGACCATTTATTGTTTGCTCATAACCACTGAGCAAGTCATGATTTGCACAAAACTTGCTTTCTGCCCACAGACCCTCCTCCCCTTTGTAAGTTGCTTAGAAAACAGACCTTGACAAGTGTTTCTTATATGTCTTTCCCACTTAGATGAGATAGAAAGGCTAGGGAAGGCTAAGAGTAGAGTACTTGCTCTTTCCCCAGGTGTGATAATGATTTAGTACATCTTTTACCCAAGTGGACTTTTGTTAGGCCAATATGCTGAGTATATTTAAAATTGGATTCACAGCCCAACCTTCCCTTTTCCCCTTTCACACATCCCTTGCCAGAAACACTAGATAATTTTCTTGGCTCTTCACTATGAAAGCCTCCTGGAGCTCCTAAACATAAAACCCACAAAAATGTGGGTGATCTTATGACTATAACCCTCAGGAGTTTCTTATTTATGCTAGTTTAAAATCACCCTTGGAATGTTCCTACCAGTTTGTAATATCAGCGGCTTCTATTCCTGATTAACTGATCTCCAATGTAATTTATTTTATTTATTTAATTTTTTCCGTCTCTAGATTTCAAGGTACCTTGCCCTGCTACTTCCATTAATTGATGCTTCCCCCCATATTAATTGGCTTTATGGTATTTTGCTCTTTTGTTGTTGTACAAACA
>NW_003852635.1:1674882-1676776 GCF_000181295.1 Otolemur garnettii | reverse complement strand
TAATCGGAGCCACTCATCATCTTCTCAAGTGGGCCAATTAACTCTTCCTCACCATCTGTTTGGCCACTGTTCTAGTCCCCTGTTTCCAGTCATATGCAATGGCCTTTAACAATGTGGAAGTCTGAGAATGCTGGAAGGGCACCAGATTAAAGAATATTTGGCTGTGAGAATACACCTGAGGGAAAAAATATATATAAATATTTAGAGAGGATGAAATGTGTAACTTTTAAAGTTGTTTTTACAATCTTATCTCCGGCTTGCAAATCTGACATCAGTACAATAAAAGTGAATATCATGTTTACCCACTTGACAGTCGTTCCTCTGTGAAATCAATGTGTCATTTGTGTGAGGGGTTTTTGTGGAGTTGGCAGGGATCATATTTGACCTTTCTTGTTTATTATACCTTTTGATAATATTTGTTGGTTCCTTAAAAGAACAAACATGTTCCTTTCTGACTTAAAAAAAAAATGTAATACATTTCACCAGGACTGAATCTATCAACAGCTTGAATTAATGTACCAGATTAACCCATTCTTGGAAAAATGTAGTGAACTTTAATTACTAAAGATGAAAATAAAATGACAATACTGCATTCTAGAAAGGCCCTTAAATCATGCTTGTCATAGCCTAACATTTTCTACACTTGCTTTTACTCTGCTAAGAGCTTTAGTTGACACTCTTATTTTCCACATGAAAAGCAGTGGGATTTTTATTCTAAAACTGTAGTTTTAAAAATTGTCTTCAAAGAAAATTCTGGAAAATTACATGGAATATTAAAAATTCTATGCAGTTTAAAAAGAAGGTTGGTTCAAAGTGTTTATTCAGATGATTAATCTTGTATTCAACATAAACAAGAAATGGAATGAAAAGAGACATAATATTTTAATTCTACTATGGAGATAAAAAACAACTGAATTCTTCTCTAGGATCAATAAAATATATCAATGTTAAAAGGTTAAAAATATTATGGTAAATACTGATAAAAATACTATTTTCTTTTAGCGCTTGCACACAGTATTTTATACTTTATATCTAATATATCTTTTAACCTTCACAATTGCCAGTGAAGTACATGCTACTATGAGCATACTTTATACACTTAAGTGATAAAGTGACACCCTTGGGACTCTAAGTATTTTGTTATGGAGATACACAACATGTCTAAACAGAGTCGCAAGATCATTAGATGTCTATATACAATAGCTTTCTGAGTTTACAAAATTAATAAAACTTGAAAACCAAAAATGCATTTCTCTTAAAAACAGTATGAAGTGTTGTACTATTATAAAGTGATACTTTGATTTCATACTCCAATAAACTAAAAAGGCATTCAGATATAGTTAAAATCCTTAAGTTCACATGAACTATATGTCTAATACTTGGAGAATAATTGTTGGTAAATATTTGAAATAATAGTAGAAATAAGAATACATGTAGAGTAACAAATCTGGTTCTAGGCAAAGATTTCAAATAAGGAGGAGAAATCTGGTAGTAGATGGTTTGAATTGACAATAGAAAATTCATTACAGTGGTATTAGCTATAAACAAAACATAGACACTTCCTTTTCCTTAAGATGTTCCTCCTGGAAAATGGAAATTCCTCCTGGAATGGAAATCATATCTACAGATAACAAAAAAATTAGTATGAGGTTAAAATATTTAGAAATCTAAGACTAAAATGAGAAACCCCTATGCAAAAAAAAAAAAAAAAAAAAAAGAGAGAGAGAGAGAGAAGCATGATGAATTTATTCAGTATAACCCTTATGTGACATGGGAACCTTTAAAAATGAAGACCTCAAAACTCAGGGGTATGATCTAATGGTAACAGATGGGGGGACTTAGTAAGGCTTGTTTGTTCAGATTCTTCTTGGCCTCTCGGCATGACATTCTCCTT
>NW_003852635.1:1653873-1674862 GCF_000181295.1 Otolemur garnettii | reverse complement strand
GAATATCACATAGTTGTAATAATGCTTTATTTAGCCTTATTTGCAAATTGACTTCTTTCATTTGCAACATATATTTAAATTTCCTGCATGTCTTTATGGCTTGATAGCTCAGTTCTTTTTAGCACTGAAGAATATTCCATTGTCTAGATGAACCACAGTTTATTTATTCATTCATCTACTGAAGGATATCTTGATTTCCTCAAAGTTATGGCAATTATGTATAAATCTGCTATATACACCCCTGTGCACAAATTGTGTGGAAACAAGCTTTCAACTCATCTGAGTAAATATGAAGGAGCACAATTGCTGGATCTCATGCCAACAATATATTTAATATTATGAGAAAATACCAAACTGTCTTCTAGAGTGGCTGCTATAGATTGGATTTTGCTCTCCAAAAGTTCATACATTGACAGACTAATGCCCAACGTGATAGTATTTGGAGCTGGAGCATTTGGGAGATACTTCGGTTTGGATGAGGGCATGTGAGTAGAGCCATCAAAACATAATTAGTCCCCTTTTAGTAAATAACAGGGAAAAAAAAATCTTGCTTACTTTCATTTGAGCCCACAGGAGAAACTAACCATCTACAAACCAGAAAGAGACCTTCCCCCGAACCTATATTGCCACCAGGATCTTAGACTTCTAGTCTCCAGACTAAATTTCTTGTGTTTAAATCATCCTATTACTTTACTATCTTGCTGGTATAGTTTGCCTGAGCTGACCAGTACAAGAGCTCTACGATTTTACATTACCACAAACAAGAAATGAGAGTTCCTATTGCTCCATATCCTTGCCAACATTTGATGGTTTCTGTGTTTCAGATTATGCTAAGATTCTAACAAGTGTGTAGTACTGTCTCATTTTTTATTTCAATTTGCATTTTTGTGATGACATATGATGTATTCCATCTTCTCATAAGCTCATTTGACATCTTTATATCTATTTAAGGGAGGTTGACTGGTGAGGTCATTTGCTTTTTATTAAACAAAGGAAATTTGCTTCAGAAGTAAAATTTGCTTAATAAGAAAAATTTGTAAAGAAGTTTTTTTCTTGCTTTTTAAAAGTTCTTTACTTAGCATAACAATCTTTTAATTACACATGTTTTTTGCAAATATTTTCTTCTATTCTGAGGCTTTGCTTCTCATTCCCTTCACTCTGTTGCAGGGCAGAAGATTTTAAATTTAATGAATTATAGTTTATTGGTTATTTAATGTAGTAGATTATTGAATAAAAAATTTCTAATTTATTTAAGTACAAAGCTTAACAGCTGATATCTCTGACTGTACACTTTGACACTTCTTGATTTGTTTTTATTGTGAAGGTACATACTCATTCCTTCAAAAACATGTTTTAACTTGTGATTATCTTCAAAAAAATTTTTAGAGAAATTTTTGTGAAACTATAGATACAAGATATGATAACTAAGTTCATGAACTCATCCTAGACAAAGTGCTATATACATCAGTGCTGAATATCACTATAGTCACCTTCAAAATACTCCCCATGGGAAGCTATGCATCAATACCACCATCTAGTCTGCCCTTTGAAACAATTACGGAACTCTTTTTCTGGAATGGCCATCAAAGCTGTCTTTCTATTACCCTTGATGTCCTGAATTTCATCAAAATTTCTTCCTTTCAATTTTTTTTTTTCATCAGGTAAAGAAAAAAAAAGTCATTTGGGGCCAGATCAAGTGAATATGGAGGGTATTCTAATCCAGTTATTTGTTTACTGGCTAAAAGCTCCCTCATAGACAGTGTTGTGTGAGCTGGTGCATTGTTGCTAGCCGAGTTTTCAGTTAAGCTTTTTCTGTTTATTTATAAATGTTTACTTGGTCTGCTCTACTTCTCACAGTTACCTGATGATTTTGATGCACAAGTTGAAAATTTTTTGCAATATTTTCATCAGTTTTGCTTGTTATTGGCTTCCCTGAAGGCTTCCCTTCATTAGTGATTTTTCTCTCCCTTCAGAAAAATGTTCAACCCATTTGTATACTTCATTTTCTTCATGGTATTTCCCATAAATTTGGATGAATATTTCCCTGATTTTATTTCTACTCTTGCCAAGTTTAACAATAAATTTACATTCTCACACAGGCCACACAAAATTACCTGCAACAATAATGAACACCATGCAGCAAGACACCACCAGATGTCAAAATGAACACAACTGGGAAACACTGGTATACCAAGGTTATGAAACTCTACCAAGATCTTTGTACAGTGTTGCCAACATAAGTGCATGGTGGCAAGGTCAAAAACCTAATTATGAGACCTCGTGTAGGACCGTAGATTATATTCTAGTTTTATTTTTTTTTGACACTCAATTTACTTCTAAAAGTAATTAAATTTATTAATTATTTCCAGCTTTATAGAAACCCAATTTACAAACAAAAATAATTGTGTATATATTTGAGATATATATGTATAGTATGATGTTTTATTATATGTGTATACATATAGCTAAGTGACTAAACCTACACTAAAAAAATTATGGACTAGTCTACAGTAGTTAGTGTGGGAGAAATAGATAATACATGGAATTCAATACTGCGAAAGAGCAGGAGTGATAGACCTTCTGGAAGAAATTAAAAATTCAGCTTATAGTCCCCATGAGATCTACGAGTAGGAATCTTTTAAAACTATTCAGAGTCTCAATGCCTGGTGAGCTTGTGGATAATTAGGCCTTCTGGTAGAAACATAAATAATGTCACAAAGTAAGAATTTATTAATTTGGTCTAAGACAAATATGGTCTGAATATTTTTAGTGTCTCTACTTTGTACTTGCTAAAAGTATCTGAAGAATAATATGTGTTGCTGAATTGCCCACTGGAAGTTAATGACTTCTGATTAGCACTATATTAGGCATGATCTCAGGAATAAAGGAATCTTAGGAATAAAGTATAAAATAAATTATGAAAGAGAATTTGCTATTTTTAATCATAATGCAGCCAGTGAAATGGGATCAGTTACATGTCAACACAAACACAAATGTGAGACACTGATATACTAAAGTTATGAAACCTTACCAAGTTGCATGTATGATGCTGCCAACATATGTGCATGGTGGCAAGTTCACACACTTGTGTGTCAGATTTTGTAAGTCAAAAATTCATGTTATTGGGTGGCACCTGTGGCTCAAGGAGTAGGGTGCCAGTCCCAAATACTGGAGGTGGTGGGTTTAAACCCGGCCTTGGCCAAAAACTGCAAAAAAAGAAAAAAAATCATGTTGTTTCTGAATATGAGTTTCATCATGGGACCAATGCAATGCAGACAGCTTGAAATATTAGTAAGGTTGTGGGGAAGTGTGTGGCTAATGAACGCACAGTACATGACTGCTTTGAGAATTTCATTCTTGTCATTTTAAACTTGAAAATGACCCTATGGGCAACCATAGACCAGGGTAGATAGATTGATGGGCTGAAGCTATAGTGAAATTGAATTCATCTCAACCAAAGCGTAAGTTAACACCACGGTTTGACATTATTATTCCAACAAATATTAGACCATTTGAAACAAATTGGCAAGGTAAAGAAGCTGGGTACCAAATGAATTAAACAAGTGTCAGAAGAGAAATTGTGTCAAAACTTGCCTTTTTTCACTGTCAAGATATAAAGGCGAACCATTTTTTCACTGTAGTATGTGTGACTTAAAAAGGAATTTTTCCATTTCTTTTTTATGTCTGAATATTATGGGGATACAAATGTTTTGGTTATGTAAATTGCTGTTATATAGTTCCAGTCAAAATTCTGTGCACCCATCACCCTGATAATGTGCATTTTACCCCTTATATGTCTCAGGGCTTTCTATTCTGTTCTATTGATTCCTTTGTCTATTCCTCTAATTATACAAAACTGTCTTGATTACTGTAGCTTTCTAGTAAGCCCTGAAAATGGGCAATGTTAGTCCTGGCATTGTTCTTCTTCCATTTGAGTTGGTTATTTGGGGCTTTTTCATTTCCATATAAACTTTAGAATTAGTTTGTTAATTTATACAAAATAATTTGTTAGTACTTTTTTAAATTTTTATTAAAGCATAGCTGTGTACATTAATACTATCATGGGGTACAGCGTGCTCTTTCTATATACAGTTTGAAATACTTTCATCCAACTGGTTAACATAGCCTTCATGTCATTTTCTTAGTTATTGTGTTAAGACATTTATATTCTACATTTTTGAACCATAGGTGTGATCCCACCAATGATACTTTGGTAGTTTGATTGGGGTTGTGTTGAATCAATTCTCAAATTGAGAATAACTCACATTTTCACAACATTAAGTCTTCTTATCCATAAACATGGAATATCCCTCTACTAATTCACATCTTGTTTGATTTATTTTGTGTAATTTGTCATGTAAATCCTGTACATATTTTATGAGATTGATATCTAAATATTTAACAATCTGGGTGGCACCTGTGGCTCAAGAAGTAGGGCGCCAGCCCCATATACCAGAGGTGGTGGGTTCAAACCTGGTCCCAGCCAAAAAATAATACTGTAAATATTTAACAATCTGATGCTAATGTAAATTATGTTATGCTTTTAATTTAAATTCCACTTGTTTATTATTTGTATATTAGATAGCTTTTGACTTTATTATATCAACATTGTATTCTGAGACCTTTTTATAATCATTTATTAGTTCCATGATTTTGTATGTAATCATATCCTCTGAGTACAAACAAAAATTTTATTTCTTCCTTCCAAATATATATCAATTTTATTTCTTTTCCTTATCTTTCATTATAATAAGTAGAAGAAAAAGAGAAAGATACTCCTTTCTATAGGAGAATATAAGGTCAAATCTAGGCTGACTCACTAAGGGAAAGCTATATGAGCACTCTTCCATTGGCTATGACATCCAGTATGATGTTGACTGGCCATGGTGAGCAGTGATGACCTTGCCTTCTTTCTTAAGAGGAAAGCTTCTATTTTGTAATCATTAAGTATGAAAGTAGTTACAGAATTCAGTACTTTCATCAATAACGATAGATTCTCAGACAAATTAATTTTCTACCTCAAGAAACTAAGAAAATAAGTGCAACGTATTTTTTTTAACAGAAAGAGTTGAACAAGTAACTTGCTATCCTATATTAGTCTTCTTTGTCATCCATTCTTTCTTTATTCTATTTGTCCCTTGCCGATCCATTCTTATTTTATTTTACCTGTCTTTCAAACTCACCAGTACGGGATTAATTGACTACCTGCCAAATAACATAACTTGTGAAGCTGACGAAAAACTCAGTTTGAAAAATATTTTACTCTAGTATATTTTTTTCTAGGACGATGTCTTCTCTTTATATTTTCAAAGACAGACTTGAGTTTTTAGTTTGTTTGTATATACTTACTTAACCAATATAGGAAGTAGTATTCAAGACAGGGTCCATAGAATATATTTTCATATACTATATGATAATGAACATTTATTTGCCACATACAATGGAAATTATTATAGTCATATAGGTAATTCAACATTCTTAAGAATTCTAGTGTTTAATCAATATGTTGTCAATATACTCACCAAACATAGATTGCTATTTAACTTTTTAGAATCTATCTTTTGTAGTTTTGGACAAATAAATTATATTCACTGAAATCTATGTGGACAATCATTAATAAAGTTGATTCTGTGACTTATGCTTCATTACCTAACCATAGAGGCAAGCTATGGTCAGCCCCAAACAGCTGGTTGAATGATTTAGAGGATGCTATTTAAGAACATGACACCTTAATAAATTTATGATAAAATTACTATTGTGGTCCTCTAAGGTTTTTTCTTCTGTAGGAAAGAAAAAAAAAAACAAAAACCTTAGCATTATGTGGTCTAGATGACTGTATTTTGTGTTAAAATTTTTAGGTGGACTTTGTGTGTGTGTGTCAGTCTCTTATGTTCCTAGAAATTAAGAATATTAATTCAGTATAAGAAGGCTACTCATTATTGCTACATTATCAGTTTATACTTTTTTACCTGAAGTCTCATCTAATTTAGAGACATGGACTTTTCAACATACATCGTTCTTTTCCTGTCAAGTCTACAAAATTCTTTGTTTATATAGAGATTTACTTAGTAATTTTATCTGTTCTCCCACATTTGAACAGACTAAAATGAGGCACAGAACTCATTAAACAAGTGGTCAGATAATTTAATCTTCCTGAGAATATTTATGTAAATATGTGCTAAAGCAATTTGCATGTACTTATTTACATGTATATTTCACTGGCCACTCATGATAGAGCACATGCCAACTAATATTGTGAAAAATTGAGGGCATTTAATGGTAAGTAACATGTGATATCTGTTTTGATTTTTTGCTAAGGACTCTGACAGGTAAATGTTTATGAATCCATCTTCTGGCAGATTGGTGCTGTCAACTAGATAACATAAAAATAGGGCTTTAAGTAGAGCAGCTCCCAGAAGCAGATGGGACAGCAGAAAGACTTCAGAATCACCTGTCATTATTTTATGGATCTTTTTGTGACTACCTACAAGATAGAACATATCTGGTCAAGCCACAAAGACTACATTAACACAAACTCCTGAACTAAATCTTTTCAGTAATGTGGGGATTCTTGTCCAAAAGTAGGAAAGACACAGTTCCATATCTGACTGTGCAGCAAAGGTTAATGAAGTACATGTACAGCTATTGTGGATTAATTTGCATATAAATACCTTTGCTTCTAAACCAAAGTTGCTTTGTGCTTCTGAAACCAGCAGATATAATGCATAAAATGTGGTTTGTGTATAAAATATTTTTAACTTTTATTTTTTATTTCCTTATCTCTCTCTCCTCCCATTATTCCTACTTTAATTCTGACATGCTTATCTTGGTCATACAACTTATTCTCTAAATTATTATAACAATCCACATTACAAATATAGAGTCTTTAAGCAATGATGAGGTGAATAAAATTCTAGTCTTCCATAGACTGACTATGTATGTATCAAGAAAAACATATAATTATAGGTAAAAAAGTATTTAAATATTTTTATGCTATGGTAAATTTTTCACACCTCTATAATGGTATTTCAATTCAATTAAACTTGTATTTTTTCTTTATCCTTCTTTGTTAATTTATTTTTCTAATTAATTTGTCAATATCTGAGATAGTGTCTCAATATAGATTGACATTTTCTTAAGGTAGCTCTACATTTATCAATAATTTTTAATTTTTGTAATTTTCAAATTAACATAAAGCTCATAAATGTGTATCTGTATGTATGTAGATTTACATATAAAATATCATTGTTTCTCTAATTCATATTTTCCCTTAAGCATATGTGATATTAAACTTGCCAATCTTTTTTTTTTTTTTTGCTTATTTCTCAGGCAGTATTTTTCATATATTTTACTTTTAAAATAGATGATTCTTTCTCCTATGATGATTTGATAATCTACATCCTTTTTACATTGGAATTTCCCTTACAAAGTTCTCCCAATATAAATATTTAAAAATAAAAATGAGTTCTAGAACCAATAGGAAACATTATTTTTTAGGCAACTAAGCTGTCTTTATTTTAGCACATAAGATCTTTATAAAATATTTTCATCTGGGTCACTTCAGGGTAGAATGTCACAGTTCAATTGCTATACATAATAAATGCAGGCAATTATGAAAATTAGAGGAAGTAGAACAAGAGAATAAATGGGAGATAAAAGTTTTGTGAAGCAAAAGAATAAACATGATGAGAGATTTCAAATTGTAAGTGTTAAGCAGTAAATTCTCTTACAGGGCAAATGGCCAACATTTCATTTTAAATTCTTGCTGGTGTCTATCTTGTCACTTTTCCCTGATGACTCTGCCTCAAATCTACTGTGTACTCTATTAAAGTAGTGGTTCCTTCATGAATGAAAGGCTAGGAGGCTATTCAGTGGGTCTGCATTCCCAAAGCTCTTCAGAATGTAGAACTACAGACAGATTGACAATTTATTAGTAAGAGAAATTGTGTCACAGGTGGCTAGGAAACTTGGAAAAATACTTGATGTCTATGAATACCAAATACAGCTTCTCATTGTATTAAGGGAGGGATTTGTATTATTTTATACAAAAAAAAATCAGAGGAGAGTTTAATCACTGTAAAAGTCCAAGCAGAGATTAGAATCATTAATATTAATAAATAGTATTATTGAGAATTAATGTCTTTGTAACCTATTGAATCATCACACACACATGGGAAATTGAAATTCCCTCTTACCCATAATGTCCTTTACTTCCTAAGACTTGTGTGATCAACTGCAATTGATTTCCTGATATGTTTTTCATATTATAAGCCTGGTTTTTAAAAAGAAATCATAAAGCACATTAAGTAATCAGGAATTATGTAGAATACACCTTTTGCTAATGATAATCATTGCCTCTTACAACTTACACTTTCCTTGACTGAATTCTGCATGGCTAACTTTTTTTCTCCATGTTTGTCTGATAAGACATAAACTATGAGAATTATTATCTAGGAAAACCCAATATTTCCTTAACATTTAGCCATGCTCTGCAGACCAGGCTTAGTAGGAAGTTTCATCATAGGAGTCAGTCTTCACCAGAGCCAGGACATCCATTTGACACTTTAGGTAAAGAGGCATAGATTTCTTACAAGGAGTACCAACTCTACCCTTGACTAGGTCATGTTCAAAAAGCTATTCATGTACATTACCAGCTAGGAGTGCCTGTCGTTTTCTTAAGGGTTGCAGAGGACGAAACTTCCCAGGTAGAAAAGAAACTGGCCATGATTGTGGGGAGATGTGAAGTTTCACATGACTTCCAAACTAAGGAAAACTAGAAATGGGAACTGTGTGTACCATGAGCTAGAGTAACCTCTGGAAAAGCAGGTGACCTGGGGGAACATACTCTTCTTGGACTAGCTGTTCCTGAGCAAAAATTTGCTCCCATCCTATCCTCTGGCTTTCACAGGTATATGAAGGGTGCAGACATATTGGTGAGAAGTTTAATTCCCACAATCACACAAAATGCTACCTACTCCAAAAGGAAAAAAAATAAGATTTCCATAGGTAGGGTTGCCAGGTGAGAATCTGAGGCCTTAAAAACTAACTGTAAATCATGATTTTTATATATATCAAGATAATTTTTGGTGTAAAAAAGTAGAAAATTTAAAACTGAATTAATTTAAAATATTTGAAATAAACCTAATTTTGGTATTGGGCATCAATGCTAAAATCAAAAAAGCAAGCATTACTGGTACCATGTTTATTTTAAGAACTCTTTGGAAATCCTTGTAAAATTATATTAAACTTAAAACCCCTGAAAATTCTTCATTAAAAAGTGTGACATCTGAGGAGAGTTGGGTCAATCACCTTCAGTTAAAATTCTAGCTTCAACACAAAATAAATAGAATTAGCACTTTGAGTAAATTATTTAACTTCATTGAGCTTCATTTTCCTCTTCTATAAAAGTAATATACTATTAGTACACATTTTTCATACTAATCATAATTCCTTATACAAAATAGGAACAAATAAAATAGCTATTATTACTTCATTATTTTAAAATGGTATAAAATTTTTAAATGAGGAACTTTTACAGCCCAGAGTTAATGTATCATAATACTAGAAAGTATTTTATTATTGTTCTTATAATTAATAAGAAGCCATAGTAAAGAAGCTATCAGACATTATGTAAAAATTAATATTTTCCTATGAAACAATTATAATCCATTCGAGGTACATCAAATACATAAAATTTCTAGGAATACATTAGAAGACAACGTGCAAAAGGCTGGTGATGGCAAATACGAACCTTTACTAATAGAAAAAGCAAAGACAAACGGTGACTTTCAGCTTGCAGAACCGTGAAACAGTTAGGTTTTGTTGCTTAAATTACTTTGATTCTTGTATAGGCATACCTTGTATCACTGTGCTTTATGGGTATTTTGTTGTTTACAAATTGAGGGTTTGTGGCAGCCTTGCCATCTAAGTCTTTTGGTGCCTGTGCTCACTTCATGTCTGTGGGTCACATAATAATTCCCTTAATATTTCAAATGTTTTCATTACTATTATGTCTGGTAGGGTGATTTATGACCTTTATTTCAATGGTCGGGGACTCCACAAACCTAGGGTTCACCTGTATAAGATGGTTAACTTAATCAATTGATTGATAAACGTGTGTGTGGTAACTGCTCCACCACCTGGCAGTTCCCCTGCTCCCTCTGTCCTCTGGGGTGCTCTCTAAACCCAAAGAAACAATAATATTGAAACTTGGCCTATTAGGAACCCAATAATGACCTCTTAACTGTTCAAGTGAAAGTAAGAGTGGTATGTTTTTCACTTTCAATCAAAAGCTAGAAATGATCACTATTAGTAAGGAGGGGACACAGTAAAAGCCAAGGTAGACCTAAAGCTGGGCCTCTGTGCCAAGCAGTTAGCCAACTTATGAGTTGAAAGGAAAAGTTATTGCAGGAAATTAAAAGTAATGCTCCAATGAACACACGAATGATAAAAATAAAAAAGCAAAACATGTTTATTGCTGATATGGAACAAAAACCTAATCCAGATTAAAACCCTCTCTTCAATTCTATGAAGGCCAAGAGAGACTTGAGGAAGCTGCAGAAGAAAAGTTCAGTTTCAGCAACCACTTCCCTGATGAGTCAACATTGAGACCAGATCCTCCACCACCAAAAATAATGCTATCCAATTAGGACTCAGCTAATAACTAATGTTTTTTAAGAATAAAATATTTTTAAAGAAGGTCTATATATATATATAGGAATATATAATACTATTTCACACTTAATATGCAATATTACAGTGTTAGCATATCATTTATATGCCCTAGAAAACCAAAAAAGTCATGTGACTCACTTAATTTTGAAACTCACTTTATTGCGGCAGTCTGCGATGGAACCCACAGTATCTCTTATGAGTACTTTTACTTTGTTATGGGAGCCCTAGTCAACTGATATAATTACACAGAAGTGAAGACAGTTAACCTGAGAATAGCAGGTTAAACTTAGGTGCATAGTAAGATTTTCTTGGATTGCAATATAGCAGAAAATTTATCATGTATGCATCTTTTTGATATTTTTAGCTTCATGAGGCATCATGTATCATAGTACAGACAGTCTGTAATATATAGAATAAAACAAATGACAGTGAACACAGAAAATGTAGAAATAGTTTTAAGCCTATATAATTATGTATTTATTATTTTTGTTAACATGGTTTTAAATTTTCTGGAAAAATACATATTTACTAAGAAGTTAGAAAGATACTTCTGAATGAGACCAAATTTTTACTCATTTCAATTTTAATTGAACTGGTTCTCTAACTCTATTATCTTTTTTCCTCACTATTACATCTATGTACAAAAATATATTCTGTATTTTTGATTCTTCTCATCTATAATACCATTTCCTCACTTTGTTTTCCAACAATTATATGACTTTTTTGTTTTGGTGATTTTTCTCTATGTACCATTTATATATCACATTTTCTTAGTTCAGCTTTGCAATATTTTATTGTATTACTTTGACAGTGCCATTATCATTGATTAACATTTTTCTTTAGTTATTCTTCTCCCTTTGTTGCCCCTGTGTTTTCTTATTCCCATTGTCCATTTCTTAAATATATGTTCCTATCTTTTATATTAATGACTTTCCTAAAATTGGGAATAATTTTTGTTCAGTTAGAAGGGCACCATAGAAGTCTGATAACAAGGCTTGGGTGCATGGATGGTGCTTGTGAATAAGGGTCAGAAAGTATCCCTCTGGAAGGATTTCCTCTTGGGTCAGGTCCCCAAGGAGAGCTCTTTAGATTCCTGCATATAAACACATACTGTGAGTTTGCTGGAATGTTTAGAGCCAAGTAGAAGAGAGCTGAGATGCCACTATTCACATCACTTAATTTCCTTACTTTTAGTAGGAGAATTTTATGATACCTTTTCCAGCAGCTACATCTGGTGTCAGAAGACCAGATTTCCTCTTATCCAGCATTGCAAGAGAGTAAATATCAATCTCTGTGTCCAGAATATTGGGCCAAACATCAAGATATACATGTATAAGCTGGAGAATGAATTAGAGGACAGGCTTTCAAAAAGTTCTCCTCTCTCCTCTGTTTTACTCCAACTACATTTCCACTTTAATGGATACTAGCATCCCAACATCTGAGTCCTTCTGAGGTGCTGTTGTCTGAAAGGGTTTACCTATTGGTTTGGCTTTCAGCTCTTTTATCCCTCCTAATTCAGTTACCGTGATTTCATGTTTTCTAGCTCCTGACTCCTGTTGACCTCTCTTTCTGCTGTTTTCTCCTCTCTCCATGTACCTTGCAGTTTTTTGTCTTGCTAATTTGTTATCATATTGTAGTAACTTTTCAGGATAACGTGGTGTTAAATAATTATGTTTAATCCGCACACTTTGTACAGTTTAAAATTTTTTTCTAAAAGTCATAAGTAAAGCTGTAATATCATTTTCATTTCTATATCATTTGCTTGGGGGTCTTTTAATTGCCTCTGAAGCAACACTATACATAATTCATTTCTTAGACTTTAGTAAGACGGTCCTATTTTAGATACAGGCATTTATATTCTATTCTCCCTATTTAGTGAGGCAAATTAGGAAAATTGTCTAAGAATAAAAATTGTGTTCTTTATTTGTTGATACCATAAACTCTAACACCAGACTTCTTAATGCAAATCCTAGTCTTTAACAGGTTGTAATTGAAGAACATTGGCAAGTCACTTAATCACACTATGGGTTAGTAGAAATTTAAATGAATTAATTCCATATATAGCAAAGCACATGCAACTTTCTTGGTGCAAACTATTTTAATAGCTATTAAGATAAAATCATAAAACATGATGCACCTATGCTATTTCCAAGGAATATATGTACATATATATATATATTCATATATTATATTCTGCAGAAACATATATATTTCCATTGAATGTGAAGCAATCAAAAGGAACAGACTCTTAGTGTTCATCACTAAGAAACATCAAGGTCACCAGGTATACTCTGAGAAATCTTTGCCCATACATAGTAAAGAAAGAAATTAAAGCAGTGACTAAAGTACTTTGTTAAGTATATTTTGCAAAGGCCACCTTTTATTTGAGAAGAAGGATTGTTTGCTAGCTCACTAGATGATAATGGTTTTACAAAATTTTAGGGCGAAGCTTAAAATATAGTGTCTCAAGTAAGGAAAACATAGTCATAAACCTTCGTAAGATTTTTATTTCAGAAATTGTTGTATTTAAAAAATCTATTTAAAACAGTTTTATTGCTCAGTCCCTATTGGAAGATACATTTCATTTTAGTGAGTTCTTTTTTAAAATCAGTTTCTCGGTTTATTTCTTAGACATAAAAATGTATGTCTTTAAATCTCTATTTTTAAAAAAGTTGTTTTTTTAATTTTTGAGTCCTTATTTATCCTTGCCATTTATAATAATTAACATTTGACTTATTGCTATTTTTTATATTTCCTAACATTCTAAGATCCACATTCTTAATTAATCTGTTCACTAAATTCACAAGGTAGATACTATTATGAAGTTCAGATAAAAAGATTGACAAAGCTAAAAAGATAGATGAGATTGCTAATTTTCATAATGTAAAAATGATCATAAAAACATCAATAAAGAAACATTGAGCTTGAAAGAAATTTTAGACCAAATAGCCCTAACAGACATTTCTAAAACGTTCTATTGCATTCTATTAGCATCAATAGCAACAGAATACTCATTCTTCTCAAGTTCATACAAAACTTTCTGCAAGGATAGATTATACATGTATGTATTTTAAGCTAAAGAAGTCTTAACAAATTGAAAAGGCTTGAACTCATGTTAAATATCGCTTTCATCACAATGATATGAAACCAAAAGTTAGTAATAAAAGCCCCAAGTTAGGAAAAAAAAAAAAAAAAACTAATCCCCAAGTTAGAAAAAGAAAAAAAAATAGAGAAGACCCAAATAAAATTCTATCAAATGAAGAATCATAAAAGATTTCTGTGAAGAATTACACGCCAACAAATTGGGTAACCTAGAACAAATGGCTAAATTCATAAACGCACACATAACCTGTCAACAATGAATCTAGAAGAAGTAGAAAATCTCAACAGACCAATTATTAATAAAGAGATTTCATCTATAATAAAACATCTCCCATTAAAGAAAAGCCCAGGCCCTAAACACTTCATGAAAGAGTTGAATTAAACATTTAAATAAGGGTTGATATTAGTTTTTCTCAAATTCTTTCTGCAATTGAAGAGAAGAGAATACTCCTGAACTCTTTATATGAGCCAGCATTATCTTGACACCAAAGCCAGATAAGAACATTACAAGAAAAGGAAATTTCAGGACAGTGTGTTTGATAAACATGAATGCAAAAATCCTCAGCAAAATAGAAGTATACTGAATAGAATAGCATGTTAAAAGGATCCTTCATCATAATTAAGAAGATTTACCCTAGGAATGCAAGGATAGTCCAATAAAATGGAAATCTAAAATGTGAAATACTACATTAACAGAATGAAAGATAAAAGTTCTATGATTATTCCTTCAAATGCAGACTAAGTGGTTGACAAAATTCGCCATCTTTTCATGATAAGAAAGCTTAACAAATTAGGTATAAAAGGAAGACGTATCACCAAAATATAGGTCATATGTGACAAGTTTATAGCTAAAATCATGTTCAATGGAGACAAGTTGAAATATTTTTCTGTAGGGAAAAAGTATAGAGTGTCTGCTTTATCCCATACAGTCCTGAAGTTTCTTGCCAGAACAATAAGGCAAGAGAAGGTGAGAAAAGGCATTCAAACAGGAAAGAAAGAAGTGAAATACTTGTCATTGGTTTATAACATGGTATAAACTAATTAGTTATAACTAATAAACAGCAAAATGAAGAATACAAGACCAATACACAGAATTGGAAGTATTTTTATATACTAACAATGTACTATCCAAAAAAAAAGTCAGGAAAACAATCTCATTTACAATAATATGCTCTCTCTCTCTTTCTCTCTCATATACAGAGAGAATATATTTAACCAAGGATTGCAAAGGTTTGTGGACAGAAAATTATAAGACATTAATGAAAAATGTTGGAGAAGACAAATCAATGGAAAGATATTCCATGTTCATGGATTATAAGAATTAATATTGTCAAGATGGTCATACTACCAAAAGCAATCTATAAATTTAATGTAATCTGCAAATTTAATGCAATCCACATCAAAATTCCAATATCGTTTTTCAAAGAAATATAAAACATTTTCAAAATTCCTAACAAACCACAAAAAACTGAATACCAAAGGTGATCTTGAGAAAAAGGAACAGAATTGAAGGCATCACTCTGACATGAAATTATGCTCCAAAGCTTTAGTAATTAAAATATCATGCAATTTTCATATACCTAAATACATCCAGTGAAAACAGAAGAGAGAGCCCCAAAATGATTTGATTCTTGACAAAGATGACAAAAATGCAGAAGGTGAAAAAAAACAGTCTCTGTGTGAAAAAAGTGGTCTCTGTCATAAAGGGCATTGGGGAAACTGTATAACACTTTTTGATGAGGATGTGGAGAAAAAAATAACCCTGGTACACTCTTGTGGGGATGTAAATTAGTACAGCCATTGTGGACAACCGTACTGAAGGCATCAAAAAAATAAGAATAGAATATTACATGTATGATCCAGCAATCTCATTTCTGAGCATATATTCTAAAATAATGGTAGCCATCTGACAAGGAATTATATATACTTTCATGTTCATTGAAGAATTAGTCGCAGAAGACATTATATGGAATCAATCCATGCATTTATCAAAGGATGAATGGATACAGAAATATATATAGTGAAATGCAATTCAGCCTTTAAAAAGGAAATTTTGTTATTTTTCAATTACATAGATAAACCTTAAGGACATTATGCTAAGTGAAATAAACTAGGTGCAGAAAAAAAAAAAAAACTGCATTTGTCACTTACATGTGGAATCTAAAACAATCAGAGAGTAAAATAGTGGTTACAGAAGCTGGGGAGTGAGGATAATGGGGAGCTGTTGGTCAAAAGTCGTAGTTGCCGTTAGGAGAAACAAATAACAAATATTTAAGATGACGGCTGTGTAATTGGCTTCATTTATTCATTCCACACACTATAAATGTAAAATTACTGTGTATCTTATAATTATATGTGGTAATAATTTTAAATGGAACAAATTCATTAAAAATATAAAATTAAAATGCCTTTCTAGTCTTGATTCTTGGATACAGCCCCTCCATTCTCTCCTAATGTAGTGTGATAGATTTGATTCCGTTTTGTTTTTTTATCCACCATAATCTCTCATCTCTCATTGTTTTTCAGTTATTGCTTTTGTTGTCTATTTGTTTCTGTTTTGTTCTTTATCGTTCATGGTGAAGTGTTTTTTTTGAGACAGAGCCTTAAGCTAGCCCCCTGGGTAAAGTATTGTGGCATCATAGCTCACAGCAATCTCCAAGTCCTGGGTTCAAGCAAGTCTCCTGCCTCAGCCTCCCAAGTTGCTGGGACCACAGGTGCCCGCCACAATGCCAGGCTATTTTTTGGTTGCAGCCACTATTGTTGTTTGGCGGGCCTGGGCTGGATTCAAACCCGCCACCTTAGGTGTATGTGGCTGGCGCCTTAGTCACTTGAGCCATAGGCGTGGAGCCAGTGAAGTGTTTTTGTATGTGAATGATTTCTTGGTGCTTTTACTAGTTAAGTATTGCCTCAATATCATTGAGTAGCAAAGAAATATAGAACTTCAGTGATCTAAAGAAATTTACATGCTTCATTAAAAATAAATACAACACACTGTTAGATTTCACCAGGATGTATCTCGTTGGCTGAGCTCACTCAAACATCTCAGAACTGCACAAATCTGTCAGTGAGCTGAGTCAAAGAGGGGAGATAGCATTTTCAAGGGCTCGGATGTGAATCAGCTCTGCTGCATGTGTTATTCACCCTCAGGCAGGATACCCGGACCCTTCCTGTGATGATGTTATAGTTACAAGAGCAGATTCCGTTCATAAATCCACTCTATGACTCTGCTTGTGTCAAATTAATCTCCTACTGGCCAAATTAAGGTACATTGCTCACCTCATTTCCAATTGATATGCAAGGGACTTCAAAGAGTGTTGATATGCTGAGATGTAAAGAATTTGTGTAATCTTTGGGATTTCCTTGAATATTTAAGTAAACTTAAAGTATTATCATCTCTAAGTAAATGAATGAGAGTACTGCTTTTGGACTTTCCTGGCCATCTGTTGAGGAAGGCTTATGTCATCAGCTTTTGATCTTTCCTCTCAGTTTGGTCTTCACGTTTCCCAGAGAAACCTTTTTAAGTCTCTTACCAAGAGGTTAAAGATCTGGCTCCAGCTGTCAACTCTGTCTGGTGTCCTCCAGTCAGGGGTAACTTTCTGGACAATAAATAGTGTGTCAGGAAGGAAGAGTATGAGTTAGTTGTTGAAAACGGGAAATTACGAAGAGACTTATGGATTTAATTACCTCGGAATGGCTTATATTAGTTCATTATTGTATACCTTCCTCTCACTTTAACCCCAATTTTGAGGTAAAATCTGAGTCATTTGATAATTCTGTGGTACAAATTGGGTTCTGTGGGGGGAAGTTTTCTTCTGTTAGAAGAATATTCAGCTTTGTTAGCTCTGTTGTGTAAATTGCTATTATCCACCTGAATTCCATCATTTTGTTGCTGTTGCCTCTTCTGTTTTTATCATCCTTGTGCATTTATGTCCTTTGCTAGAAATAATTACTAGAGTATTGGTGGGGGATTGTAAGGGAGTAAAATTACATCAATGACGTCTAATCACTGATCTTTACCCAAAGTTCATGTAGCATTTTTTTTAATCCTCAGATTGTTTTTCACATTAAGAGATTTCTTTTCCCTTTGCAAAATACCCTAGTTTTTTAAGGTGTTAATTTTTTAATATTCACAAGGATGAGATTTACTCCTCAGATTACCGGATGCTCTTCTACTCCCCATGTCCTATGACACTTTGTCTCCAATGACTCCATGTTGTTATTTTCTTTGCATTTCCACTTAATTTATTCATCATTTAACAAGATAGTATTTGTCTAGAACTAATGTTTTTCATATTATAAGGTCATTACATATGCAATAATATTTCACTGACTTAAAAATGAACAAATAAAAAAAACACAAGGCAGAAATAGATGCTCAATTTCCTGATTGTGAATATCCTGCAGGTCATGAATCAAGGGACAGATGGTAAAGAGGTGGGTCTGAGGCATTGTCTCAATCAAAAAGCTCACTTACAATATTGAAACCTTAAGAAATTTTCTAATTAATCTGACTCCTACAGTAAAATTATTATTAGACCTCCCTAGATCCCCAGATGTTGACTTTGTCAGGGTTAGTTTTTGAAATTATTGTTAGATGTTTGTGTGCTTTTTTTTTCATTTTGTGCATTTATGACTATTTTCCTGTGAGCTTCTGAAAGGCTGTTTTGAAGACTATTAAAATGATCAGGGTTTTTTTTTTATATATGTTTATAATTTTTTTTACATTATCAATATGTTTAGCACTGGCTTAGAACTTTGAAATTCACTTTCTATTTTATGTCTTCCCTATGACAACCCTTAAACTAAAAATTCACAATAAATCATTTTGAAGCCTTTAATCATTTTTATGATAACATGCATAATCAGAAACCTGTAAAAAATATGAAAATTACAAATTTTATTTTCTTTGTGTAAATAATGATAGAGAAGTGACCAAATTAATATTTCACAATCTGGCTATTCCACAATGGCAAAGTTCAGCTTATTATTTAAAAACAGATGCATATTTATTATTTACTAATAAGTACATGTGATTTTATGGGACAATATTTGGTCCATTATTTTTCCTTTGAAACCAGTGTTTTATAAAGGGATGTATTTCTATATAAAATAAAATTTAACATAAAATTACATTTTATCTTGTTTTTACTCATCTTTGAGAACTCATATAGTCATAATTCTCTGAATTAAATTTATAAAGAATCAAAATAATAAAAAATTTCAGTCAGTAATTCTGATTTCTTTATATCTTGAATAATTTTATTTGATTGATTGAGATATTTTAATACTAAATGATTCAGACTGCATTGACATAAAATTTTTTGGCTGACAGTACAAATCTCCCTTCCTGAATCTAGTCTGTCCTCCACAGTACTGCACACTCAGAATATAATGATTTGTAAACTTATCTCAAAGTTTTTGAATCAAATAGTTTTGAATAGAGTAACAAAAAAGTCAATACTTTAGCTAAAAATGTTATTCAAAGCCAAGGCATGCATAAATTGCCTTTTTATGAAAGGAACATATGGAATGGGATGGCACAGGTATTTGTTTTTATTTAATACAATATTTTTCTGTGAGAATTAGCAGCTTTTAGCTTACAGAATCTATATGTTACCAAATGATTTCATGGAGTTCCTACCATGTAATTAAGCAATGATAGCACATACAAACATACTTTTTATATTATTTCATCCTCTTAAATATCAGTGATCTGATATCTAAATGCTGCTAACAGTTCTAAAGGCCAATGATTTTTTGACATTTTAAGGAAGTTGCTGTGACCACTCTTCCAAATATTTTTTAATAGTTGTCAGTGTTTTGGAAGATTAGTTTTAAAGGATCTATATTCAATGATATTTAAAATTATTTCAGTTGATCTAATGATTTTTTTTTTTTTTCTGGATGGGAAAACTTCTTTCTTTCTAGACTAAAGAAGTTTAAGTAGGTATTGTTGGTTGGGAGGAAAAGAAGAAGGTATCAGCCTACCTGGTAAATGCTAACTAATCAAGGTAAATAATGATGGCAAGACCTTTGCAACCATATAACTATCACAAACTGTGGGTGTAAATTGATATATTTAATCTACTATTTCCTTCAAACAAATGATAATATCCATAATGTTTGATTCATAGAATAATTTTTACATAGACAGTTTGACATTTAACCATGTACCAAATTATCTTGAAATATAAGGCATAAGGGTTAAGTTGAATATGTAATATCAAATTATTACTGAGATTTCCTCATTTATTTCAGGTGTACCTACTATCACATATTTAATATAATCATTTTCTATGCATAACTTTATCATTTTGATTTGTATTTGTAATTTAGTACCTTTAGTGTTACTTTCATATTTGTTAGTTACTAAAATTCCTTGCTAGATATTACAATATATGCTACATTTATTTCTATTTTACCATATGTAAATTAATCTATTTTCCTGGAGATTCCTCCATATTTCCATTTAAGCAAATATTCACTCTATTTAATATTTCTTTATTTATTTACAGGATTATGATCAACAAGTTCTTGGTCTAGAAGTCAAATAAAAAAGACCATTCATTTGATGTCTTTAATGAGTAATAAAATTGTCTATTCATAAATTACTAAAAAGAAATTTTAAGTAATTTTTTTTCTGGGAAAAAATAATTATTTTAGGTCTTTTTTTTCTAAATTGTTATAAGAACTGATTTTAAGAAGATCAAAAACCATATTATTAGAAAAGTTCATCTGGATAGAACGTTTCTTTCCTTTTTTGTTTCATTCTTGGAAAGTGACCTCTATGTCAGATGGTTCATACATTCTCACACTATTTTTAAAAGCGTAAAATTTTAGACTATACCTCTGATTTTTAGTAATAACACTTGGGGCAAAAATGAATTAAAAGTATAATTATGTCTAGCTAATGAAAGGAATTAGCATATAATGCACCATCTTCAGGAAAAACTTTAACTCAAGTTATGATAAAACATTTGTTTTCATGATATTTGTGACTGGACAGAATAATAAAATGAAAATAGACTATCTGAAGTCAGAAATGAATCTGACTCCTTCAATGGTGCAGCTAGTAATTGGGCCCTGGAGGATTTAACTCATGGAGTTATTCTCTCTCCCTGTGATAACTGCCTCTTCCATATTTTTCTCTTAGTCTCACAGTCAGGATTTTTGACAGGAGCCCTGAGGACAAAGAACTAAAAAAAGAAAAGAA
>NW_003852635.1:1640455-1653853 GCF_000181295.1 Otolemur garnettii | reverse complement strand
GGGTATACTTCCAATCCAGCAATTCACCTCTTTGCTGCTCACCCTGCGCTGCTTATCTGCCCAAGGACTACACGCGGAAGAGATTCAATAAGTCCACTCTCACCTGAAAACACCGGGAGAGTTGACTCAGGGATGTGTCTCCTCCGCCATCTTGCTCCGCCTCCCCGATTGAGATATTTTAATACTAAATGATTCAGACTGCATTGACATAAAATTTTTTGGCTGACAGTACAAATCTCCCTTCCTGAATCTAGTCTGTCCTCCACAGTACTGCACACTCAGAATATAATGATTTGTAAACTTATCTCAAAGTTTTTGAATCAAATAGTTTTGAATAGAGTAACAAAAAAGTCAATACTTTAGCTAAAAATGTTATTCAAAGCCAAGGCATGCATAAATTGCCTTTTTATGAAAGGAACATATGGAATGGGATGGCACAGGTATTTGTTTTTATTTAATACAATATTTTTCTGTGAGAATTAGCAGCTTTTAGCTTACAGAATCTATATGTTACCAAATGATTTCATGGAGTTCCTACCATGTAATTAAGCAATGATAGCACATACAAACATACTTTTTATATTATTTCATCCTCTTAAATATCAGTGATCTGATATCTAAATGCTGCTAACAGTTCTAAAGGCCAATGATTTTTTGACATTTTAAGGAAGTTGCTGTGACCACTCTTCCAAATATTTTTTAATAGTTGTCAGTGTTTTGGAAGATTAGTTTTAAAGGATCTATATTCAATGATATTTAAAATTATTTCAGTTGATCTAATGATTTTTTTTTTTTTTCTGGATGGGAAAACTTCTTTCTTTCTAGACTAAAGAAGTTTAAGTAGGTATTGTTGGTTGGGAGGAAAAGAAGAAGGTATCAGCCTACCTGGTAAATGCTAACTAATCAAGGTAAATAATGATGGCAAGACCTTTGCAACCATATAACTATCACAAACTGTGGGTGTAAATTGATATATTTAATCTACTATTTCCTTCAAACAAATGATAATATCCATAATGTTTGATTCATAGAATAATTTTTACATAGACAGTTTGACATTTAACCATGTACCAAATTATCTTGAAATATAAGGCATAAGGGTTAAGTTGAATATGTAATATCAAATTATTACTGAGATTTCCTCATTTATTTCAGGTGTACCTACTATCACATATTTAATATAATCATTTTCTATGCATAACTTTATCATTTTGATTTGTATTTGTAATTTAGTACCTTTAGTGTTACTTTCATATTTGTTAGTTACTAAAATTCCTTGCTAGATATTACAATATATGCTACATTTATTTCTATTTTACCATATGTAAATTAATCTATTTTCCTGGAGATTCCTCCATATTTCCATTTAAGCAAATATTCACTCTATTTAATATTTCTTTATTTATTTACAGGATTATGATCAACAAGTTCTTGGTCTAGAAGTCAAATAAAAAAGACCATTCATTTGATGTCTTTAATGAGTAATAAAATTGTCTATTCATAAATTACTAAAAAGAAATTTTAAGTAATTTTTTTTCTGGGAAAAAATAATTATTTTAGGTCTTTTTTTTCTAAATTGTTATAAGAACTGATTTTAAGAAGATCAAAAACCATATTATTAGAAAAGTTCATCTGGATAGAACGTTTCTTTCCTTTTTTGTTTCATTCTTGGAAAGTGACCTCTATGTCAGATGGTTCATACATTCTCACACTATTTTTAAAAGCGTAAAATTTTAGACTATACCTCTGATTTTTAGTAATAACACTTGGGGCAAAAATGAATTAAAAGTATAATTATGTCTAGCTAATGAAAGGAATTAGCATATAATGCACCATCTTCAGGAAAAACTTTAACTCAAGTTATGATAAAACATTTGTTTTCATGATATTTGTGACTGGACAGAATAATAAAATGAAAATAGACTATCTGAAGTCAGAAATGAATCTGACTCCTTCAATGGTGCAGCTAGTAATTGGGCCCTGGAGGATTTAACTCATGGAGTTATTCTCTCTCCCTGTGATAACTGCCTCTTCCATATTTTTCTCTTAGTCTCACAGTCAGGATTTTTGACAGGAGCCCTGAGGACAAAGAACTAAAAAAAGAAAAGAACGCTTTGGGGGGTCAAATTAAAAGGATTTGGGCTTCATTAAGTTAAGCTATCCTCTCGGGAACTGAAATAATATGAAAGAAATTTCTATTTTGGTTTGGAGGAGGTAAGTTCAACTTGAACTTAGACACTCGCACGCTATATAACTGCCATTTTGTGGTTTCCTCTCTAGAGAATACGGTAATACTTTCTCTTAATAGTTTACTGAAATTACACTGTGCCTTGTAAACCTGACTGGAATCTTTGTGAATTTATTGTGGTTTAGAATCTGTTCACTGAAATCAGAATTGTTTTGAGGATTTTATATTAGGATGTAGAGCCCAGTGGTTAAGAGATAGGTCTCTGACAACCTTATCCCCTCCATACCCCTAACAATGGCTAAAATTAAAAAGAGTGAAAACAAAAAGCAGAGGAAGAGGTGGAACAATCAGAAGTTATATGTTGCTAATGCAAGTGTAAAATGATATAACCATTTTATGGAACTGTTAGTTTCTTGAAAAGTTAACATCAACCTTCTGACTCAGTAAGTCTACTCCAAGTTATTTAATTTAGAGATATTAAAACATTAAGTTCACAGAAAGATCAGTACAAGAATGTTGAGAGCAGTTTTCTTTATAATTGTTCCTCCCAAATGGAAACCACCCACATGTCCACCAATGCAAAGAATCTGTGACATGTTATATTATGGAATACTTGTTCATAAGAAGAAAGGATGTACAATTACATAGGCAACAACATGGATCGAATTTAAAAATCTTCTGTTGTATGAAAGAATCTTGAGCAAAATGTTAAGTACTATCTTTTCATTTATATGAGATTCAAGAACAGGAAAGCCTAAGTAGCAACTTTGGTTATTTCCTTAGGAATAGAGATTGACTCTGAAAAAAGGCAGAAAAACCACAAGAGGGTACTTTCTAAGATGTTATAGATGCTCTGTAATGTAGTTTGAGTGGTGATTATACTAGAGATTACAACAGTTAAAATTCATTAAACACTTCATATTTTTGAATTTTGATATTTGTACATTGCATCTCAACTTGAAAAGATAAAAAATAGTTGAAAACTGGCCCAGTGGAATGCATACTTTCCATCCTCATAGCTTTATGTCCGTCATAAGAATACTTAACTTCTCTGTGCTTTTATAAAGGAAATGTAAAAGTATAAGGGTAATAGTACCTACTTCACAGGGATATTGGGAAGAAACCCATACTGGCATATGGTAAACCTAAGCATTTATGGTATTATCATGTTTTCATGGCCTATTTTTGGTGTTTATATTTTAAATTGTACCCTTTTAATAATCACAATAAAATACAATTTTGTTAACTAAACTTCAGTGTATACTTAATTTTAATATATTATTTTTGTTTTCTGTAATATGAATGATTTTCATTCACGTGTATGTGTGTGTACACAGAGAAACTTTAATATATTAAGAATTAAATATATATACCTATGGATAAAGAAACTATATTTGAATAGCTTAAATTATTTGCCAATAATCACAAATCTAGATTTGACAAAGCTGTTAACTCACATTTTTCTAGTTTCTCAACCTAGGATGTTTTCCAGCCAGCTGTATTGAAGAGGAAGAGAATGCATGGGATGGGGATCTCAGTCGACTTACTGATCAGCTGGTTAGTAAATTCATTTTAAAACTATTCAATTTCTGTGCTCTACATACAATTATCCTTCACCAAGAAATGAAAAAATTCATTCTGTTCACTTTAATTTTACCAACTATACAGAGAAAGTGTACTTTTCTTCATTCATTGCTTGGGTATGAACTCAATTTGTGATTCAATGTGATTCTCCAGTTGGAAGTGATTTTGTTTTTTTAAACTTAACATAATCATGTCCCATTAGAAACCATTTCGCAAATACATGTAACCACCAAATTTTATCTACATCAGTCATTTTATCATTGCTACTATGATCATTATATTAAAAGTTATGCCTCATGATTTAAAAATTTATTGGACACAAGTTTTTTTTTCCTCTTTGTTTTCTCCCTTATTTCGACATTGCTGCCCTAAACTGGGTGTTTGAGACCATAAGTAAATGATTAACTTTTTCTTAGAGCCTGTATCTCAGGTACTCTTGACTATAAATTGTAATGACCAATGATACTGAATGTATCCACAGGAAAAATATTGTCCTTCATTTGTTTAATTAGAAGATGAACAAAAAGTTTATTTAAGAGTCAGACAAAGACCTTGTGCAGAATGTCTCTGCATCTTTTGTGATTTAAAAACCTTTTAAAGGGTTTTGTAGACCTGCTGTTGGATCCTCCCATTCCTCCACTAGATGTATATACAGATGACCAAAAATCATTTACAACAAAGATATTTGCAGCCCAATTCATAATTGCCAAGTCATGGAAGCAGCCCAAGTGCCCATTGACCCACGAACAGATTAACAAATTGTGGTATATGTATACCATGGAATATTATGCAGCCATTAAAAAATATAGAGACTTTTTACCTCTTTTATGTTCACATGGATGGGGCTGGAACATAATCTTCTTAGTAAAGTATCTCAAGAATGGAAAGAAAAGTATCCAATGTACTCAGTACTATTACAAAACCAATATATAATCACCCACACTTTCATACAAATGATAAAAGACAACTATAGCCCAGAATGAAGGCAAGAAGGGGAGGGTAAGGAGGGGAGGCCGGGTAGAAAGAGGGCAATTGGTGGAACCTCGCCTATTGTGCATAATGCAAGGGTCAAATCTATTAAGAGTAGAGTATAAATGTCTTAACACAACAATTAAGTAAGTGAGGTGAAGGCTATGCTAACCAGTTTGATGTACGCATTCCAAATTGTATGTAAAATCAGCACATTGTACCCTCTAAATACATTAATGTACACACTTATCATTTAATAAACAAATAAAAATAAATAAAATAAAATAAAATCCTTTTCTTTGAATTTTTTAAGCCCAACTGGGTTATTTCAACACAGTAAATGTTTAGTGAACAGGCTTCAAGGGATAAAGATGAAATTAAATAGAAAAAGACCCCAAAAGGCCTTGTTACTGTTTCTGGAACAAGAGAATTAAAGAAAAAAATAAAAGTAGTTATCAAATAATCAGCAGTCCTCCTAATCTTCATCTTGTGCCTTAACTGTGTTTTCCTCAGGTTCATTAGGGATTTTGTTGAGGAGTCTTGTTCAGTCTCAAGGCAGACTTTGCATACCCAAGATGTGCACTGGAGCACCCTGCTCCCACCTGTCATTTATCTTTTTGGCTTAATGAGTTAGAAATATGCAATGCTGTGTGGGAAGGTGAGTGAGGTATTGTGGGTACTGATAGTTGGAGATGATGGTGGGGACCAGGGAGACCTGGTATTTGCCTTTTATAGCTTAATATGCCCCAAAGATTCAGCTAGAGAAATGAAAAATATGTCATGCAAACTACATTGCATTAGAAAGACAGGAATTATCAAACTAGTTTTTAAAAAATTTCTAAAGCCAGAGTATAATGATCAATAGAAAATCCTCTCTCATCTTTATAGATGTACCTTTAAATCAAACATATTGTAACTTTCTAACCATAAACATGTCAGTATAACCTGTATTTCTCATTCTAATGAAGAAGAATATGAAGATTCCACAGACTTATATTAAAATACCCAGGTTATTGCCAAGTTTATCTTTTCATCTTTGATTGTAATCCATTTGACATTGGAAATCATAAACAGAACTATAAAGAATGATCTCTATGGACTTCTCAAAATATCATGCCCTCTGTTAATTATGGCTTTTTGTAAATTGAGCTGCAATTTATCAGCAGAACTTAAGTACCTCTATTGTTCTGTTACTCACATTGAGGGTTTCTCCAAAATACTCCAAATCCAATTATGAACATAGGCAAATAAAAACAAAACTAAAAACCAAACTGGCACCTGAAATGTAAAAGATTATGATAAATACTACAATTGAGTAACTCTTATAAAGAAATTTTCTGTTAGTCCATGTAACCTTGAGAGTATTTTTTGATTCTCCAAAAATGAAAAACACATTCAAAAAAGAAATGCGTAGTCTAAATACAACAGATTAGTTCACTTGCCTTTTCTGATGCAGTTTAAATCTCTTAAATCCATAGTCCAGAACCCTCCCCTCCACCACACACACAGAGAAAGCAGTAAATGAAGGCATTATTTTTAGGTCACATACTCAGAATTTTCCTACTTCATAATTTTGCTTGATATCTGATTTAGGCTTATGTAACATAGTTGTCCAGAACTGAAACTGTCATGAATTCAAAATTGTGCTTTTTCTTTATTTTTGTTTTCCTTAGCTTTTTTCGTTTGTTTGTTTGGGTTTTTTGCAGTTTTTGGCTGGAGCTGGGTTTGAACCCTCCACCTCCCACATATGAGACTGGCATCCTACTCCTTTGAACCACAGGTACCGCCTTTCCATGGTTTTTTGATTGGAATTACATTTACTCTGTATATTCAATTGAGGAAATTTGATATGTTACATTATTTAGTCTTTTAAAAATCATTCATTTAAAAAATTACTTGTCCCAGCAACATTTGGTAGTTTTAATTTAGAGATTTTAAAATATATATTTTTAGATAGCTAATGAAATTTTATTCTATCAATAATGCTACTTTTTACTTTAACTTTTGTTTCTATTATTGCTGATTTACAAATATACATTAATTTTTTTAAAAAAATATTGACCATGAATCCATCAATGTTAATAAATTTCTTATTGACATAATAGTTTACCTGTAAATTATTCTGGATTTCTAAATATATATACATTTCAACGTTTCACTATTTCTTTTACTATCTTAAGAACAAAGGCAGGTACTTAATGCTTGTTTTATTTGTTATAAAATATGATTTTTAAACAATCTATTTCTTAAATTCACAGTTCTTTCTTTTACTTTATATCATTGATGATTTTTAAAATCTATGCCCTAAAAGAGAATAGTTCTACTATAATCATATATACTTACATTCTTATATGATATATATGCACAATTCTTATATATTTATTATATGAATTTGATGTTTACAAATCAAAGAAAAACACCAGTTATAATGAGGCATTTTTAATGGCTGAAATGGGACCCAAATAGTATTTCTGTCTATATTGTATTACCTCTTTCTACACCACTCAGATTTCTACCTTCCCAACATGTTTCTCTTGGTCAACGAGTATTAATTTTATTTCATGACAAAATGGGAAAATTTAATTTTGGTTTGCAACAAGATCTTGAAAACTCTGAAAGAAATAGAGTATTGACATGGATCTTTTTCACATCGTGGACTTAAACTCTGTTTGACTTGAATGAATACTGGAGAAAGGGCCAGAAACCAGTAAATCTATGAGTGTGTTTTATAAATAGCGTCATGGAAATTTGATAAAATGATGTGCATTAGAAGTCAACATAAATGTTACAATAAAACCTTGAGACACTCCTGGAGAATGAAAGGCTTCTTAGAATCCAGGTGATAAAGTCTCATATAGGTTTTGAGAAGGGCAGTTGTCATCACTTATGCCTATTCCTCATTGATACTCCGGCACCAGAAGAGTTGATGGTATGAAGGGAATTCAGAAATAGTGCCCCTTCTATGTCAGAGACATTTTTGTCACAGTAGTAACAGCAATAGGTTTCTCTGGTGACTCTATAAACAGTGAATGGACACTATTGGACACAAGGGACAAGTTGAAGCTGGAATACCTAGAAAAAACAGGGCAAAGTCAACCCATTTTTAAACATAATGGCTAATATTTAGCTACTCTTGGAATAATGGGAAGATGTTTCATTTCAACTCTGTGAAGTATTAAAATATCCAATAACGTTACCATATCTACAAGAATAAGATGAGTGCAACAGATTCATTCATTAATGAACTAAATTATGTTAACAGTCCAGGGGTAGATTCATATTCCTCAATTTTTGATAAATATGGCAGTTAAAATTGGTAACAAACAGACACTATTCAACAATACAAGAAGTTTGTAATGGCAGGTTAATGATTAAGTGATAATTAAAAACCTTAAATCTCTATCAAAATAATTACCAAATATTCATATTTTAGCTGGCTTACACTTAATTTATCAAAGTAATGAAAATACAGAAGTAGAGGGTGGTGCCTGTGGCTCAAAGGAGTAGGATGCTGGCCCCATATGCCAGAGCTGGTGGGTTTAAACCCAGCCCCGGCCAAAAACTCCAAAAAAAAAAAGAAAAGAAAATATAGAAGTAGAAACATACTCAAGTATTTGTCTAAACTTAAATAAAAACTCCATTTAGTTTACACATAGATAGCTGCAATATGACAATGCATCTGCATATTCTTGTAAAATATATTAAAATATAGAAATACATTTAGTAGAATATAAATGTCTTAATTTGTATTCAGCATAGAAATAATTATTGCCAAAACCTTGCTAGCAAACTTTTGTCACCTTTTATATAATTGTGTGTGTATATTATATACTTAGATATGTTTAGATACTTAAATATATTAACATATAGATAAAACTATTGACACACGCACAAGCACACACACATATTTGCCATTTGTATATAACATGGATTGTACTATTTAAATTTTTAATTTTTTTCTAAATAAGCCTCAATGCATTTATAAACAGCATTGAAAATTGTAACTTCATATGAAATGTACAACTTCTATATTAAAAATATCACATGACAACTATGGTTTCATCTGTAGCAAAATTACAAATGAGCCGTGTTCCCATTTGAAATAGAATAGAATCTTAGCCAGGCTTGGAGTGGCGATGAGTATATTTAATTCTACCTTAGGGGAAGTTTGGAGTAAAATTCACTAATATACACTAAAGTTGAGAAGGATGGGAAATTTGATGGAATTGCCTACATATACTAATTTTATATTAAAACTATTTGCTTTCTCTCCTTTCTTGGGTCCTAAAGTCATAGTTAATTTTTCAGATGGCAAAGTACAGTCTCTGTAAATGATGAAATAAAGATTTATGAACTTATACAGACTCAATTTATCTGCCTAATGTCACGGTAGTATTAAAGAAATCCCCACTCCATCAATACCAAAGCCAAACAAAATAGTTAGGTAAGCAAGTTACAATTGTCTATCATTAAAAATAGACAATTCTATTCTTCAAAAAGCATTTCTTAGGAGATTTGTTGGAAGATACTTATTTTTGAATGAGAAAATGCGTGCTAGTTAAATACAATTTAATGTTTCAGTTTTTAATAAGTGATTGAAAATCACAGGAAGTTGAATTCTGTTTGTATTGTGATTTTAAGAAAATAAATCTATTGTTCAGTCAGTGAAATGATTATCTTTTTTTTTTTTTTTTGACAGAGCCTCAAGCTGTCCCCCTGGGTAGAGTGCCGTGGCATTACAGCTCACAGCAACCTCCAACTCCTGGGCTCAAGCGAGTCTCCTGCTCCGCCTCCCAAGTAGCTGGGACCACAGGCGCCCGCCACAACGCCCGGCCATTTTTTGGTTGCAGCCGTCATTGTTGTTTTGGCGGGTCCAGGCTGGGGACTCTAACCCGCCACCTTAGGTGTACGTGGCTGGTGCCTTAGCCGGTTGAGCTATAGGCGCCAAGCCTGATTATCTTTTTATACTGTTAGCTTTGCAGCAAGAAGAATAAGTAATCTTGGATAAATGATAAACACAATCTTCACTTGCAATGAGGGAATATGAAATTAAAAAGATAAAATCAGGGCACTATAAATATGTATGTCATAGATATCATGATGTTTACCATATATGTATCTCAAAATGTGTGTATAAATCAGTAATTTCAAGAATTATTATGTCAATAGTTCAGTAATATTACAAGGAATATAGAGTTTACTGCATGTTATAGCAGAAATGGAGGAATTCTTAAGTTGAAAAAAATGGAATATTGGGTAACTTTACAATAAACAAACAGGAGAAAGAGATCATTTCAGCAAAATCAATACACATGAAAGCAGGATTAAGAACGATAGACGTGTGAGTAGTTCTGAAGACCTGGTGGACTAATGGGCTATTTGATCTTAATATGTTCAGGAAGAATGTTTTTTGTTTGAATATTGACTTATGTACATTTAATCACGAAGATTCCTATGTAAATCTAATCCCATAGCTATTTTCAAACTTAGGCTTCAAACAGGAAATAGGTAGTGAATGACTAAGACTGAAAATCCCTCAGGTATGGGGCATAATGTAAAAAGTTGTGTAATTTTTGCCTCATGGGTAATTTTACAAATATTTATCATCCATAGTTACAGAACAATTTGTTTGCTACAATTAGTGGGAGAACATAAAATGTAACTGAAAAAATCGTTTATCATTTTTGATCTATTCTTGGTAAGCAGAAAGTTGATGAGTGCAACAGAGGAGAAGAATAGAGCTCAGGATTTTGCTTTAAAGGTGGGAATAGCTTTCAGTGATTAGTTAAGTTTGTACTGACTTAAGGAATAGAAATGCACAGCCTTTCACAAAATTGAATGATATTGTTTCTAGTATAAAAATTGGTATGTGTGGTTAGATACTGAATAAAAATGTACTTACAAAATAGAGAATGTTGCAAAAAAGGAAAAAGAGAAAGTATGAAGGCTACCATAGAAATAATGACAGGGGAGCCTTCCAGAAAAGAACAAGGAGCACCAAAGCTATAGGTAAAGGTCCATCACTTTTGGCATCACAAGCTTAGAATTTTGATGCTGAAATTGCAAGAAAATATAAAAACACATGTATACTTGATGTTTGGGAAAACCAATGTATTAAGACAGGGCTCGGCAGCATAAAATTATATAAATATAAGTTTCAAAACGTATATATAAATATTCTTCTTTAAAACTAAAATTAAAAACAGAATACGGTCACTATAGAAAACATTTCAAGTTTAGGGGTGAACACACGGAGAACAGTACTATCGTATTGTAAGTTTGGAAAAAAACTAAAATAACCAGCCATGATGAGAAATCAAGACACAATACACTAGCAGGTGAAGATAGATGTACACAAGACATCACTCAACACCCCAGGGTTCCGGGAAAGGCCCATGGGTAGAAATGATGAGCACACAGCATGTTTTTTATGTTTTCATATTTTTATTAAATCACAGCTGTGTCCATTAATGCAATCGTGGGGTACGACGCGCTGGCCTTGGAATATTTTCACGCGACTGGTTCACGGTAGCCATCAGCGCATTTTCTTAGGTGTTGGGTGAAGCGGCTTAGACTCCACCCTTAGTAAACGGAGAGGCTGAACAGCGAGAGTCCTTGGCTAAGCGTCCCCAAAGGTGCGGGCTGTAACCCAGGCGCAGAGGGTGGGCTTCCGCAGAGCTTAGGACCCGGTTCAGTGGGCTACAAACCCTCCTGTGGAGACGTGGGGCTTTCTCACCAAGGCCGCAGGTTGGCGGGACGCATGTGATGACCGGGGACCCGTCTGGAGCTTCGCCTCCAAGGCAGGGGCGTCGTCAGGCAAGCCCACTTCACTGAAGGCAGCAGCTGTCCTGGCGGACCCTGGCGCGATGGACACGCAGCAGCCTCTTCCTGGGGCGATACTTCTCCAGGTACAAGAGCTGCTTGCTGTTGAAAGCTCCGCGCCGCTTCTGCCTGATGAGCTGCACCGCCTCTTTGTACTTCATTCCTCCTTCCATCAAGGCCAGGGCCACCAGCACCGGCCCCCTGCCCAGGCCCGAGGCACAGTGGACGGCCACACAAGCGGCAGGCTGCTCTCGAAACTGGATCTTCACAAAGCTCAACCAGTCGTCCACGACCTGGGGAGACGGCGCGGCGCCGTCATCGAAGGGCCAGTCCAGAAAGCGGATGCCTTCTTTTGCCACGAGAGCAGCGTCGTAAGTCGCTTCACACACTCTGACCACCGTGGTGACCCCGTGCTTCTTAAGTTCCTTTGTAAATGCGTCTAAGGTCGCGCTGGTCGGGCTGTGCGTGATGAGAAATCTCATGTTCTTGTAGGTGACCTCCGTCGGAGCTGGGTGGTTCCTTCCAGCCATGTTAGCCTAGGGAAAGAAACAAGAGGGTTAGCAAATAATCTGCAAAGTGGACTAGGGAAAAGGGGTGAAGACACGGAAGTCTACTTACAGGTACTCTACTTTGAAACTCCCAGCGGCTTTGCGTGTGGAGTTGGAGGAAAGGGTCGAGGAAATGACCCCGCGAGGGAGCCGCAGGTCGTCACTCCAGTGATAGCCAGGTGACGGAGAGGAAGGGTGCTGAGGTCCCCCGCAGCCGGGTGGATTCCAATCCAACCTGCGTCCAGGTGGATCAGTCTTCCGGGGGAGTCTGCGGGGGAGGAGCGGATGAATTTTCCACAGTTCACTCGTCTGCGCAGGGGCGATGCTCTGCCTGGCAGTAATGTCCAGGGCCGCTCGGAAATTCCGTAAAGTTCCGATCAGGAGCACCCCAGAAAGGAGGGTGTTCACTCGCTGAAGATTGCGGTCTGATCGTGCGGGTGGTCCCCGGGGTGGCCAAGACGCAGGTGGCAGGGAAGGCACCGGACTCTCCTTCCAGTCTCCAGCCTGCAGCCTCCTCGCCTGGGATCCGCTGTCACAGTGGCCTCCAGAGGAACCCTGGCGTCTATTTATGCAGAACCTGAGGCCTCGGGACCGCCCCCTTCCGGTCAGCTCCACGCCCCCGGGCCCAGAGGCAGTCCAGAGCATCCATTCGAGGGCACGCCTCCCATTGATTAGATTTCCCAGTGAAACCCACCCAGGGGGCAATCAATTCATCCAACAGCCCAGCTTTGGAAATGTCCCTGGTCTTAAGATGGGCGAAACGTTTCTTTCTTTCTTCTCTCTCTTCCTTCCTTCCTGTCCTTCTCTCTTTCTCTCTCTTTTTCAAAATTATCATCATGATTTTTAATTACTTGCCAACTTTGTACATGGATGCATTCATGGGGTTCAGTGTAACGCTCTTTACACAATGCCAGTATACACTGTGAAATACTACACTGAGCTGAGTAACACATCCATCACAATTACAGTCATTTCTGAAGAGTATAAGAATTCTTCTCATTTCTTAAAGACCCCCTACTTGACGAAGGGTGCTGGGCGAAACCGGCTGAGGCCCGAAACGGGACCCCCCACCTTTTTCCCCATTAACAACAACAACAACAACAAATTGATTCTCACTGGATAAAAGATTTAAACTCGAGACAGGAAACAATAAAATTCCTAGGAGAGAGTGTGGGGCCGGGGTGGGGTATAAGAATTCTTCTCATTTCTTAAAGACCCCCTACTTGACGAAGGGTGCTGGGCGAAACCGGCTGAGGCCCGAAACGGGACCCCCCACCTTTTCCCCCA
>NW_003852635.1:1624078-1640374 GCF_000181295.1 Otolemur garnettii | reverse complement strand
ACACCAACAATACATGACTGCCCTCTGGTCCAACTGAAACCCTTTTGCCAGGCCAAGGGAACAGGAAGTAAAGCGAAGAGACAACCTTCACAGTTGGAGATTCTGGCAGGTCATGCTGGCGACAGAGGTCTGCTGACCAGAACCTACGGAGACCTCAACCTGATGGATAAGAAAAGAAAAGAATACATAACCCCGTTCCTATGTGGGCAAGAGACTTGACCAGACACTTCTGGGATGAAGACAGAAGGCTTGGCCTGCAAACCCGTCGTCAAAAGCTCCTCATCCTGAATCGTCAGAGCGATGCAAATCCAAACCTCCCTGAGGTATCCTGGAACCCCAGGAAGATTAGCCCACATCACAAAATCCCCAAACTGCAGGGGTTGGCCTGGGATGCAGAGAGAAGGGAACACTGCTACGCTGCTGGTGGCAGTGCAAGCTAATAGGGCCTTTTGGGAAAGAGGTTTGAAGAACACTCAAGGACCTCAGAGTAGACCTACCCTTCCATCCTGCAGTTCCTCTACCAGGTGTGTACCCAGACGAGCAAACAGGCAGAAGTGTTAGAAATCTTCGCCATTTGATGAGCTACCTAATAAAACAAGTTACCAGGAATCCAAATATTAAGTGACACAGTTCAAAGGCAAACCAAATACTGGATGACTGGTTGGGAAGAGGAGGAAGGAAACTACCACGCTTCTTCGCACAAGATTAAAAGGGGAAACAATTTCCGATAACTGTGGGTAAAAATTACTAGAGCTTCAGACATTTCCGAGTAAGAATTGTCGTAGCTACAATAAACAGAGCGTCGCTAGCTCTTAAAAAGCAGAGTTTTTACATGTTACGTAGGAGATAAGGCACATTTTGAGTATATTTGGTGCCCCCCATTCCAGTCTTTTCCTAGGCCCTCCCTGTTAAGTTGCATCTCCCAGTCAAAGAGTGAATTAACGGTGATTGGTTTTTGTTTTTTGTGTGTTTTTGGTTTTTTTTATCTCCCCCCCCGACATGTGCTTTTGTAAGATATAAATTTTGAAAATGGAGGGTTTACGTACCATTACAAAATGAGATTTGCCGAAAGATTTCAAACGGTCACTCTCAGACTTGGTGAAAACGATATGAAAGAAAAGAAAATGCAGAGAAACAGCAAAAGCAGAAAGAAAATTAAAACTATGAGTCCCCTTGTTGAATTGTAGGAAACGTAAATGTGAACTGAGCTAGTTATAACCCTGTAGGTCTCACATTGGAGTGTGAGATAAGTTGATAAATCACATAAGGCCTTGAATGTTCATAATTTCTGGAATTCAATATGGGGGAATTTTGGATCACGAGTTTGAACTGGTGGGTGTATATATCTGTTCAATTTAATTTCTGGTGGGTGGTGTCTAGGTTTGTAAGTGTTACCTCTCTTGAGAAAGGGAGTTGGTGTTTAGATGTTCTCTCCAGGGAGGTAATATGAGCGATTTTTTCTCCTGATCATTTTGTGATAGCCTGTAGTAGGTCTCCTGCTTAGGGAAGTGTCTCCCTTTCTCTAGTGTGTAGGTTTTGTAACTGTTATTTGTTTTCTTGAATTCTCTTCCTTGGAGTCATATTTCTTGATTCAGCTCCCCACCTTTGGCTTCGTAAAGTCCGATCCCATCCAGTTTTTCCCTGTGCTCTGGAGTCTCTGTGGAGTATTGCTACAAGTTGGCTACCTTCCCAGTATTCCCATAAAGTAATCTGTATCACCCTTCTTTAGATATAAAGGTAAGTTAAGATATTACCAGAAATTTATGATAAAGTTAGAATACATCTCAAGCCAGTTTGCTTTGGGTAAAATCACAAAGCCGTGTGTGTTAATATAATAGATCCCATATAAAAAGTAACCAGCCCTTCAGATTGATTCAGTATTAAAAGCAATCTTTATAAGTGAAATATAAATTTATTTGGGAAAAAGATGTTTGTTATGGAGTAAATGGACATTGTTAAGGATTTTAACACTATCAAATCTTAAGAGTTTTGCTTTTACATATATTTTCTAAAAATTAGTGTATAAATTATTATTAACCTTAAAATCTCTGATAGATATATATTTTAGAAAGTTTCATAAAAATGTATATTTCAAGGAAGGATGTAGTGTATTGCAAGAACATAAAGCTAAGTATCCTACTTGGTAGACCAGGTAAATCAAGGAGTAATCATTTGTGCTAAAAATGATGCCTACCCATGGTAGGTGTCTTTTTTTTTATTATTTCAATTTTTTAAGTGTTTATTTAATCATGACTTTTTTCAACCCAGATTGATTAAATGTACATTATTTAAAACAATTTAAATAATTTAAATTTGCACTTCTACTTAAGATATATGTAAAAGGTTGAATTAATTTAACACTGCAAAATGGTTAAACTGTATAAAGTAAATCAACATAGTACATTACATTAATAGATGACATGACCGCAGGAGAAAAAGTAATTGATTATTTCAAAATATGAAGAGAATGTATGCGATAAAATTTAATACTACTAATTAGGACTCTTAACAGTGAATAGAAGAGAATGTCTTTATCTCGATAAAAGATACCTGAAAAAATCCAAAGTAAACATCAATAAAATCAATACTGAAATGTAGAAACATTATCTGGAAATCAAGAACAAGATAAGGATAACCACTACAACCACTTCCATTCATCATTTTAAGAAAGATCCTTAAGTGCTCTGAGAAAAAAAAAAATCAAATGTAACAGTCCTAAGAGTTGGAACTGGACAAACCAAATTGGTAATAAAATAATAAAATGGATTTAAAGAAAATCAGTATCTGAATATTTAGATATCTATTGTAACTCTTTGCTTGGGAACAAAGTATTAGAAATGGAATAAAACAATAAAAAGTTCAACTACACAAAAATAAGGAACCAAGAAATTCATTAAGATGTTTGCAATTTATTGGAGAAGAATATATTTAACTGCATAAAAATGAACTGAATAAGGCATAAGTAAATGAGAAAATATAATTTCTTCATGGATGTAGAAGCAATTTTTTTTTGTTTTTTTGGCTGGGGCTGAGTTTGAACCCACCATTTCTGGCATATGGGGCCCGCACCCTACCCTTTTGAACCACAGGTGCCACCCAGAAGCAAACATTTTAACAATGTAAAATTTTATCAAAATGATGCACAAATTTACTCTATATCATTAAATTATGTCAGGATTTTAAATAGAACTTAACATATTTACTTTAAAATATATATGGGTACGGACGCAGTAGCTCAAGCCTGTAATCCCAGTAGTCTGGGATGCCAAGGTGGATGGATTTTCTGAGCTCACAGGATCAAGATCAGCGTGAGCCAGAGCAAGACCCCACCTCTAAAAATAACCAGGTGTTGTTCAGGTACCTGTAGTCTCAGCTACTTGGGAGGCTGAGGCAAGAGGATCACTTGAGCCCAAGAGTTTGAGGTTGCTGTGAGCTATGACACCACAGCACTCTACCTTGGGTGACAAAGTAAGATTCTGTCTTATACATATATATGAAAGGAGAAAAGTCTAATAATTGGTTATGACCCTCCCAAAGAAGACTGAGTAAGTATGAAATTCAGGTATAGATGAATTGGCCAGTGCCATTCTGTAGGACGCCGAGAAGCACACTCACATATGTAGGACTTCAGAGATCACAGAGGTAGTATCTGAGAAAGAGAAAATACAGGATTATTCAATGTAATTATAATATTTTTCATATTAAAAAGTGTAAAAAGAATTGATCTTCCCCCAATACTACACACAAACATAATTCTAAGAAGATAAAAGATTTAAAAGTGGGCGGTCTGTGGCTCAAAAGAGTAGGGCGCTGGCCCCATATGCTGGAGATGGCGGGTTCAAATCCAGCCCTGGCCAAAAAAAAAAAAAGTTTAAAAGTTAAATATAATAAATTATTTGCATGAAAAGTAGAAAGCTATAATTCATGGTAGAAAATAATTTCTTAAATAAGAAACAAAATAAGATAATTAAAATAAAATAATACATTATAATAAGAACATTTTCAGCTGTATTTGAAGATATTATAAGGAAACACCAAAGTAATACTACTAGTAGTTCATACCTACCAAATATATAGTTACCAAAATGTTTTTATTAAAAAACTTCAAACATTTCCCTCATACATGTATGCCTAAACTCTCCTACAAATAAAATAATACAACCAATGATAATTCTAAGCAAAAGAAAAAAATCAAGCATTTCAGAAAATATGAAGTACCAATAATGAATGTGAAATATCATCTCTCTTGGCTTCAGTTTAAAAAACAATTGTGAAACAATTATCAACAGTAAAGGAACATGACATTACTTGTTAGGTAAATGAAAATTAAAACACCGAAAATTCATGTTATACCCATTAAGACAACAACAGATGTCTAAGTCTGGAAATTTAATTTTTGAAGACTATGAAAAAAAAAGAAGCTGTCATTGTTGGAAGTAAAAGTTTAAAAAACTAATTTTGAGAGAAAATTTTGTATTCTTTTAAAATTAAATGTGTACAATTGCAAATCCTAAAAACTCTCTCCTAGAGTACCTTTGACCTTGTCCTGCCTGCATTTGGTATGCAACAAGATATGGACATGAGTATGTAACATCAAGGTTGATAATAATCAAGAATTGTAAATTATCAGAATTCCACTATTTGGAGAGCAAGTGGAATAGTGGTTAAGTTAGAGATATTTGTGTATATAAGTTTATACCACAAAGCTAATCATTCCCCAAATTGAACTTTATGTTAAAAACAAAGATTCAGAGAAAATATGACAAAAGATGATATTCATGTATATATATATACGTAACTACAGGTAAATAATATATTTCATTGATACATGAACGTGTTCAAAAATCTTAAAGAAAAGCAGGGGAATCATCTTTAAAATCTCAGCGTATCTCTTTAGTGAAGAGAGAGAAGTGAATAGGATCAGAAAAACAAATACATTATCAGCTCTCATAACAATGGACACTTATTTATTTTTAAAAGGATATTCATGTTTTTCAATTTACCAGGGAATTAGTCATTTTTTGTTATACTGTATCTTGTGTATTTGGTGATTTTTTAAATTTAAAGTTTGTAGAGATTTCCTTTGTGACTTTCTACAAGGTTAATTTCTGTCATTGCTTGTTATATGTTTAAAGACAATGTGTGTACTGTGAGGTACAAATTCTTAGGCAATTTGTAAATACACTTTGAAAATCCTAGGAATATTTTCTTACTCTTTTCTAAATCATTTGAAGTTTCAAGAAATGTTTTTTTGTTGTTGTTGTTGTTCTTACTGAATTCTATCATTAGCACCATGAGGTTTTCAGTTTACATTATTATCAGTCCTTCATATATATACATGAAATTTACTTTAAATAAGCTTTATTTTTAGAATAGTTTTAAGTTTCCAGCAAACTGAGCAGAAGGTATAGAGGTTTACCATGTATGCTCTCCCACTCCATCCCCACACATGCACAGCCCCGCCCCACCAATCTACATCCAGTGCAAGAGTGGTGCAATTGTTACAATTAATGACACATTGCTATCACCCTAAATATAATTTACATTGGGGTTCACTCTTGGTGCTATACAGTCTGTATGTTTGGAATGACAGTCATCCACAGTTACAGTGTAATACAGAATAGTTTCACTCCCTTACATAAGCTCTGTGCCCCACCTAATTAGCTTTCTCTTCTCCACAACACATGGTAAACACTGATTTATATATTGACTCCATAGTTTTATCTTTTCTAGAATGCCATATAGTTGGAATCATGCATTATGTAACCTTTAAAAATTGGCTTCTTCTTTATGAAGAAGAACTCACTGGCAATTACAGCCACAGTGTAAATGAATGAGACCTGGTTGAGTTAAAGACTTTCCACACAGCTAAGGACACAATGAACAAAGCAAAAAGACAACCTACAGAATGAGAGAAACTATTTGCATGCTACCCATCTGACAGAGGCTGATAACCAGAATTTACAAAGAACTCAAGAAAATCAACAAGAAGAAAAATCACACAACCCCATTAAAAAGTGTTCAAGAGACAGGAACAGAAACTTTTCTTGCAAAGATAGACTAATGATCAACAAAGATTTGTCAATAGTAGTTCTGAGAAATGAAAATATTTAGAAGGAGGAATAGTAATCCATAAAATAATAGAAAAATATTTTCCAGAGATGGAGTAAATGCATATACCTGCAATGAAAATCAGGACAACAGAAAGGAATCTGCTTGATATATTGTGGTCAATTTAATATATGATGCCAAAGATACACGGAATTTATAAAAACAGAGCCATATCTACTAACAAAAAAAGATCAAACAGAATTTTTACCAGATAACATTGTCAAAAGTGGATTCAAGAAAGCAAAAGAGCGAATTCTTCGTTTGTTTGCAAAAAACTCATTTTGATTTTTAAGTTCAACAAACAGCCATGATGTTAACTTAGTGTGGAAAAATAAAATTATATTAAATGATGGGAGGACTGAGGAATTTTAGAGTCTATAATAAGACACACCTAAAAAGAAAAAAACAGAAGAAAATCATTTTGTAAAATGAACAAAACTCCGCAAAGTAATATGTGATATACAAAAACCAAAATTTTCATGACACGTATATATAAATTAAATTTAGTCCAACTTTTAAAGTAAATGTGTTCAATTTCCCTAATAAGGAATTCCTGAATAAATTCTTGAATAAATTCTCAGATTAGATATTGAGGAGAAATAGCTCTATGCTCTTTGCAATCAAAATATTTAAAAATTTTATAAATATTTGAAATTAAAATCACAGGAAAGAAATATCAGAAAGAAATAATGGTTACTACATAAAAGTAGTGGTTACTTGTTATAATTTGAAGCAATATAACAAATCAAGAGTACATATTTTAGAAGTGATTTTATTTCTTGGTTTCGGTATTGGAAATATTTTTTCATCATACTAGTGAATAACTTTTACGTATCAAATGTTTCATAATTTAGAAATGCAAATCAAAATCATAATAAAATTTAAATGTAATGTTATAAATTTAAAAGCTAAATGTGTTCAAGTACAAAATTCCAGAGTTATGTGTGTGTATGATTTTGTTTTATTATGGAATTAAATTATGCACATAATTTTGTTCTGTGGAATTTACACCACTACAAATTGAGAAGTTTATACATAATTAAGACATTTTAAATATAATCATTAGTAACAAAGTAACTTTACTGTATATGTTATAATTTTGAGTAATATCAATAGCTAACTGTATTCAGGCCATAGCATTGTCTTGTTTTTAATGTTTTCACTGGACCTTTAAAAATTTCAACACTCATTTAAGTTCTATTTTTTATTTGAAACAATTTTAACTTAATTTTTAAAACTGTCTTAAGTAATAAAATATGATATTAAATTTTAAAAACAGAACACACATCCATAATCAAATAACAAATTTAAAAATGGTATAGAGACGTGCAGACGTCTGTTCTTCCGTTGTTGTTTGTTTTTGTTTTTTGAGACAGAGTCTCACTCTGGTAGAGTACTGTGGCGTCACAGCTCACAGCAACCTCCAACTCTTGTACTTAGTAATTCTCTTGCCTCAGCCTCCCAAATAGCTGGGATTTAGGCACCCAGCTATTTTTGTTGCAGTTGCTACTGCTGTTTTAGCTGGTTGGGGCCGGGGCCAGGTTTGAACCCGACACCTTTGGTATAAGGGGCAATGCCCTACTCACTGAGCCATAGGCACCACCCTCTTTTTTTTTTTTTTTTTTGAGACAGAGTCTCACTTTGTCACCCTCTGTAGAGTCCTGTAAAATCACAGTTCACAGCAACCTCAAACTCTTGGGCTTAAGTGATTCTCTTGACTCAGCCTCCCAACTAGCTGGGACTACAGGTGCTCGCCACAGCATGTGGCTATTTTTTAGTTGTAGTTGTCATTGTTGATTGGCAGTCCCAGGCTGGGTTCAAACCCTCCAGGTTCAGTGTTTATGGCACCATAATCCCTGAGCTACATGCGCCAAGAACAGACATCTACTTTTAAAAATATAATCAAAATTGCCAATATACTGTGCACAATTTTTTAAACTGTGCATTAAGTATCCAAGAAGTATTTAATTGTGTTTTCCTTTTCTTCTTGTTTCTCACTGCTTATAGCTGGAGTGGCAAAAATTTGACTAAAGTCTCATCTGGTCAAATTTTCTGAATCTTTTTCTCTAGAACTACATTTCATTACCATTTTCTCATAAATGATAATTTGGCCAGAAACAAATAAATAAGTCTTAAGTTTGGAGTGATTTATTTTCTTTTCATCATTTGAAAACATTTCTACTTACACAGATTCATTGTTATTGTAGCTTCAATTTTCACACCCAATTTATCTAAGCAGGAATGTTTTTTCACCAATTCTGACATGAGTGTCCTGAGCAATTTTAATGTATGTGAATAGGCCTTCCTGTGGTACAGAATCATTTTCCTCTACAGATTTAAGTATTCTTTGTTGCCCTATTGCCCTATTCCAGTTCTGAATTTTGGAGTTTCCTTCATGTTGTTGTTTTTGCCTGCCCTGATATTTAATTCTTAATTGAAAAGAACTGATTTTTTCCTTTATAATATATTTTTTATGTTTTTATTACTATTATAAGTTTCCTATTTTTTTCCTAGGTGCTCTGTCACAGCCTGAAAATTTACCTTATCATTTTCCCACACAAACTAATTTTTTCCTTTAACATGTTTACATGAATTCTTTGTTTTCTTCTCTCTCCTTTATAGTTTTATGTTTTTACTTGAAGGATTTTAAGAAATAATTAATAACAAAATAAGCGATTAAACTTTTCTAGGCTAAAATAAGAGAATTCAAGATTTTTTTCCTCAGCCTATTTTTACCTATTTCTTTTTACTGTATATCTATTTAATAAGAAATGAAGAACAAAATAATTCAAAATTAGAAAGAAATTACATTTATAAATTTGTTTTCAAAAATTATTATCAGTCTTTGTTTTAAAATAATACTTTCAAAATAGATTGACGCTTACTATAGCTATTGTAGATTGTATACAGCAATATCCTATTTCTGACTTTCCTATTTTAATTCATCTTTTGATTTCTTAGTTTTTTTTTCTTTTCAGGAGAGACGTAACAGTAATTACTTATCTTTTGAATCTTTGAACATTGAAATATTACTTTGTTATTATTACAGACATAAACTTCTTTTGTGGTGATCCTATTATAAAGTCATAACATTCTTCTCTCATAGTGCTATTGTCATTTCCCCAGGGCCTTTTTGTCTAGTCTTTTACAGAAAATGACTAAGGTCATGCTTTTTGGACCCATATAGAACAATTCCTTCTTATCTTTTTCTCTTGGCAGACTGCTTGTGGGGGTTTAGATTCAAAATTTTGATATAGTTATAGTCTCATATGTGTGTGTGTGGATATATAGATACATATCCATTTTATATTAAAATAGGCTTAAATATGATATCCCTTTAATAATTTTAATATGCCTAGTTTAGTGCCCCTGAACAAATAAGAGCATATGAGAGCTTACTACATCTTCTTGGTAGTTCTGCAATGTTTAAGAAGTCAAATCATATTATGGCTTTACCTACTGTAGCGTAAGGGAAAAAAATTAAATCTTTTTTTTATTTGAGACAGTCTCCCTTTGTTGCCCTGGGTAGAGTGCTATGGCACCATAGTTCACAGAAACCTCAAACTCTTGGGCTCAAGTGTTTCTCTTGCCTCAGCCTCACAAGTAGCTGGGACTACATGTGCTTGCAACAATGCTCAGCTATTTTTAGACGTCATCTCGGTCTGACTTAGGTTGGTCTGGAACCTGTGAACTCAGGCAATCCACCCACCTTCACATCCCAGAGTGCTATAAATATGGGCGTAAGCCACCGCACCTGGCCTAAAAAAATTTAAATCCTAATAACTAATTTCTGCTAATTCATATATTTAATTTTTTTTTTCAGTTTATGTTTTGGCTGGTGCTAGGTTTGAACCTACCACCTCCGGCATATGGGGCCAGAACCCTACTCCTTTGAGTCACAGGCACTGCCCTATTTTAAATTTTTTTGACATTTAGAAACTATCTTAAATAACAGAATAAAGAGTACAATAAGTGATTTTGAAGAATTGACATTCTTTTTTCTTTATAAAATGCTGATAAATGTGGTCATTCTTTAGATGTCATATGTTTATATCCAAAAACCATGCTATTTAAGATTCTTATATTTTTATTTATAAGTCCATCTAGGCATATAGAAAAGTCTGATGCCTTATTCTTTTTGTAATATACATATATATATATATATGCATATATATTTTTTTGGGGGGGGGAAAGTTTTTGGCTAGGGGCCGGGTTTGAACCTGCCACCTCCAGTATACGGGGCTGGCGTCCTACTCTTTTGAGCCACAGGCACTGCCCCCTTATTCTTTTTTTTAGTTAAAGTTTTGTGCATATTCATCATTCTAAGTAACTAAATGAAAGTCTTTGTAAGCATAGCTAGAAATCAGATACCTCTTAATATGTAACATAGGAATTATTATTTTAATCACATTTATGGTAGTTGAAGGTAACTCGAACTATATCTGTGAAGGTTCCTTCATCATCACAGAGGGATATAACACTAATAAAGACAAAGCTGAACCTATACTGGGTTTGAAAGCTATTTTATTTGAATCCAGAATAGGAAAATATGTGACTCAAATAACTGAAAATTTTAGAGTTAGAGTTATAGCACTATGACTATCGCATACCTGTTTTATTTTACAAAACCCAAACTTAAAAAAAAAAAATCACTGTTTTAGATCCTTTGTTTGAAAAAAATAAAAGTGAAAATTCTTTCGGATATACTTTAATTATGGGCTCCACCATTCTCTGTTTCCTTGATGTGTCACGTTTGAACAAAACTGCGAGGTTTTTCTCATTTAGCTGTACTTTTCATTTTAAACACATTGATTGAAAATTTAGTTTTAAAAGCCCTTGCTTTTATTTTCAGTGCCTCTGTCAATCTTTCAACAATTCACTTGACCTTTCTTTTCAATTGGTAATCATGGTGGAAGTAATGACTTTTTTTCTATACTAATCATCAGAAGAGAACAAATAGTTTTTATGATGACCGCCCACAGTTAGTGAAGAAATATTCTTTAAAAGAGAGATTTATTATCATTATTATATAATTTTATTGTGAGTAAGGCAGTGTAATCATGAGACCTTACCTTTATTTCTGGTGCTTTCAGAGGACTGTTGAATGACCTTAATATGTTTCTTAAACTCCCATTTTGTCAGATAATGATGAGAGTTTCATGCTTTAACAATTTTTTGGAGAGAATTATGTTTTTAGACTTGTTCTTTTCAGCTGCTCTCATTTGATTAAATTTTTTGCTAGTAGTTAATGAGCCTCTATTTTCCTTTTTATTTTGGATTGATATAAGGGTACAAATGTTTAGGCTGTATTGTTTTTAATTCTAAGGTACAGTTCAAGTTGTAGTTGAATCCTTCACCTAAGGGATTTCTTGAAGACCTTGTGTACCAATAACCCTCTTTTCTTCTCTTCCCCTTCTCTCTCTTCTCCTCTCCTCCTTCCTCCCTAAACTATACTTGTGTCTTACTTTTGCATGGGCTTGTAGTTTATGTATGTATTGGTTTCATGTTACTATTGAGTACATTGACTACATTTTTTCCCATTCTTGTGATACTTTACAAGAAGAATGTACTTCAACTCCACCCAAGTAAACCCAAAAGATGTTAAGTCTTCATCTTTTCTTATAGCTGAATAGTATTCCATGGTATATATATACCACAGTTTGTTAATCTATTCATGGGTTGATTGGCACTTGGGTTGTTTCCATGTCTTGGCACTTGTGAAATGAGCTGCAATAACAATCTAGTGCAAATGTCATGTGGTAAAATAATTTTTTTTTTCTTCTGGGCAGATACCTAGTAATAGGATTGTGGGATCAAATGGAAGTTCCTATTTTTGGTCTTTAAGAGCCTCTATTTTTCACTCAGATGAGAACTCTCTACTATTTTACTATTTCTTGAACATTTTTCCCTATATTACTGGGTTCTATCTTCTGATATCCTTGTGTTAAGTATATCAGTTCTCTTGATTTTTTTCCCTACAACACTCACTAGTTTATTTCCTTTTCTTTTTTAAGGACTCTAGTTTTAAATCAATTTTCTGCAGTAACTCTTCTGTGGAAGATAACACTCTCTGCATTAAAAAGTTTAACAGTTATTAAACCTCCCTAAATTAAATTAATAAAGGTCCATAGTGCAAATTTGAAACTGTGGTGGAGGCTTAAACTCTGTAAAAGTGTAGGCATATTTAAAAATAACAATAGCTTGCTTTCCTATAATTCCTTCCTACTCAGGATTCATATGGTTGATTGTCACAAAGCTCTGAAGCTTTCTTTATTGTTCCCATAGATAACATGACCATTGTGAAACCTAAGGCTAGTTTCCGAGATATCTTCCAGGCCCTGCATTTTGGTGGACCAGCAGACCCTCTCAGACTAGTGGCTGATACCAAGAAACCAACACAACTGGTCTTGCGACCGCCACCCAGAAACTGACTCAGAATAAGACAATTTCTACACCCTTGTGATTCCACCCCACTCCCAGCCAATCAGCATACCTAATTGCCTAGCCCTTTGCCTGCCAAACTGTCTTTCAAAACCGTTTCTTGCAGATTCTTAATGAGATGAATTTGAGAGATTCCTCCTGTCTCTTCGCATGGCACTCTTCCTCCAGTGTAGCACCCACTGTCTCACTGTATTGGCTTCCTCTTGAGCAGTGGGCAATGAACTTGGTTGTGCTGTAACAGTTATGTTTTTCATATAAGAGAACTTTGTGTTTATGAATTTTTCCACTTCTCAAAATTAGCCAGGTATGTTTTTAAATTATTTTTATTTCCTTTTCCTGATTACAGCTATTGATGTTTTTAAATTTCTAATGCTATCTCCTACTTATGAGATACTGACTTAATAATTTCTATCATTTCTTATACTTTGTAACTAAAAACAAAGTTCTAAACTCTCTTTTGGACTCAATAGACCCTCTTTTGGCCAGGGAGACTGCATAAAAACCTTAAAAGTGAATTCCTGACCACAAAGGAAGGGAAGTTCAGACACACCTCATCATATGCCCCATCTTTTGGAATTTAGACACAACACTTGACCAGCATTAATATTTGTTAAAATAGACAGCATGAGACTGACCAAAGGATTCTGTGACAGTAATATGAATTTTTAATAGGTCCTAAATTGCGTGCAAGGCAAAGGTTAAATAATAGTTGTTCAGGCCATGAATTTGCTTCACAGATCATATTATCAGTATATTGTGGTTTCTCATTGATTAACAGTTCTTTAACATTGGTTTTCTTTTTTTTTTTTTTTTTTTGAGACAGAGTCTTACTTTGTCACCTTTGGTAGAGTTCCATGGCATAATAACTCATAGCAACCCCAAACTCTTTGACTCAAGTGATCCTCTTGCCTCAGCCTCCCAAGTAGCTGGGACTACAGGCACCCACCACAAGGCCCAGCTATCTTTATTTTTAGAGAAGGGGGTCTCACTTTTGTTCAGACTGTTCTCAGACTCCTGAACTCAAGCAATCCACCTACCGTGGCTTTCCAGAGGGCTAGGATTATAGGCATAAGTCACCATACCCAGCCTTAACAGAAGTTCTTAACTTAAAGCATTTCAAGCTTTTAAACAAAGTTTTATTTCTTTTACCAATTAAAAATCAAAGAATCTTTGAAGCTACCTATAACACAGCCTTTCTGGGCAAATGAGCTATTATTATACTAATATACATGTTCTATGTATTGATTTATAAGTTTACCTCTACATCCTATCTCCATGCAAGTACAAAACCAAAGTATAATTCAGATGCCTTGGGCACATTTTTGGCAGATCTTTTGATACTACGTGCCCTTAACCCTGGTCATTACACATATTCAGCTCAGAATAAACCTCTTTAAATTATTTTGCAGAGTTTGAGGATTTTTTTCTAGTTTTTTCTTTAGCAACTTGAAGATAAAATCCTATATTTTCTGGCAAATGATATGAGTGTAGAGCAGAATTTAGACATCACAATTCAAATATCTGATCCATCTAAATAATAAACTTCTTTATACATTATTAACTTATTTCCTTCCATCCTGTCAGCTTCATGATAATTTTGCTCTAAAAGTTATTTGTTGACAAGTCTTATTTGAGCTGAGATGAAGATAAAGGTGATGTGATACATGCATATATAAGCACACATATACATATACACAAATACATTCTACCCAATGAATAGTCATAAAATTCCTGTTTCTAGAACATTCATAAAATAATAAAACCCCTTCTTTTTATTAAATGTAATTCTTTTCATTACTTACTGAAGCATATTCCTTTTTTAAACATAAAACTATATTCTCTTATTTATTTATTTATTTATTTTTTGCAGTTTTTGTCAGGGGCTGGGTTTGAACCTGCTACCTCTGGCATATTGGGCTGGTGTCCCACTCCATTGAGCCACAGGTGCTGCCCTGTTCTCTTATTTTGTAAGTCATTGTGTTTTATAAATTCATAAGCAATAAGAATGATGTTGTCAATTACAGAATTCAGCAGAGATTTATGAAAAATTTACATGAGCTTACCCACAAGTTGTTACCACCAACATACCCACTAGAATGATGTTTTTTGAAAAACAATGTTAGCTTCCTTCTTAATTTTTTGACAATGGACTTATTATTTTACTGTGAAAGATGATACTTCCAATAAGAAATATATAATTCTTTAGTCATCTTCCATGAATTCTTTTATTTTCAAATATCAACAGACTAGTGAAAGAATGAAAATTCTATTATATATAATATTATTTCTAATAGATATGAAAATTAAAGATTAGGTAAATCAATCTTTATTAAAATACTGTAAGACATTTTAAAGATAAGAACATTATTTAACATTAATATAAAAGATGCCATTTCAAAAATACCTTAAGAGTTGTTAAAATAATTAGAATTTACATATTGTGTACGATTTTCTACATTATTAACTTGAGTACATTATAAAAATATACAGTATGATTAAATTATAATTAAAATGTATATCAAATATGGATATAAATTGACTTCACAATTGGATGTAAATAATTTTATATCTAATTTTGGTTCCCTTTATATATTTTGCCTTTATTTAGCATAATAGCAAATTATACTATATAGATTTATGAGTCTGAGTCCTTATCTAATGTAACTAAATGTCAAGATTTCTACGAACTTCCAGCCTAATTTCTTCATTCTTTCTTTATTTATTTTTGCAAATTTTGTTTGTAAAAGGTATCTATAGGCACAATATTATACAAATTTATGTGTGGATGAAGAGGATATACATTCTTCGCTGATCCCAGTTGGGACAAATTCATACATTTGTCTTCAGAATCATAATTGGTAGTTTTAATTACAGAGCACTGTCCCAAACCAGTTGTGGCATTCTGCATAATACACAGATCATGTTCTCTTTACAATTATATACTACAAATTTAGCTATTTGATGCCTTTCTCCATGCATGCAAGAGCTTAAATTGTTATAATATTATAATATGATAATTATGATGGAGAATTACATGGTGTCAAGAAATTATGCTAATAGAATAGACTTCAGAAATTTACAGATAATTTAGCTGAGACCTGAAAGATGGATGAGAATTAGCTAGGCAAACACTTGAGTGGAATTTGGGAAGGTTGTGTAAAAGATTGTTTTCAGGAGTGAGAATACCTTACATAATGGTCCTTTAGTTTAAGAAGATATTGTGAATACAATGTTACAGTAAGGTAAAGGTGCCTATAGTAACAACCATAAAGGTTGGCAGGGGATAAATTGAAGAAAGCAAAAAGGGGAGAGCTGAATATATAATAATCCATATATTGTAATTTTGTTCTTATTATAAGATTAACAGGAGGCTTTGGGCATGTTAGCATAGTCAGATTTGTCTGATTTGGGTATTAGAATTCTGTAGGCAGGCAGTGTGTGGTGGGATAGGTAGACCAGTTAGAACACTATAGAAATGGTCTGGGAAGAAGACTGATAGACTACTTAAGAGTGATGGTGTGGAAATAGTGAATATTAAAAATAGTGAACAGATTCAAGAGACATCCAGGATATGGGTTGGAAGGGAGGGATATCAAGAACAAAATCTGTTTATTTCTTAAATGAGCTGAAGGATGATAAATCAATTCACTAATGGGAAATCAGAGCAGGTTTGAGAGACAGGGAGAAATCAGAGTTCAACTTTGACCCTGATGAGTCTGAGTTTTTTTTTTTTTTTTTTTTTTT
>NW_003852635.1:1622387-1623550 GCF_000181295.1 Otolemur garnettii | reverse complement strand
CCAAGCACAAATACAATGCATGAAGATAAGAGAAAGGAATTATTCTATGCCTAGTTTTTTTTTTTTAAATAAATATGATCCGACTAAGAGAAATAAGCATGTAACTTGGTGGAGATAATTAGTGGAGTTACCTTAATTTACAATTGTCAAAATGTAGAAACAGCCTAAATGCTCACCAAACCAGGAATAGATTAACAAGCAATGGTATATGTATCCAATGGAATACTAATCAGCTACTAAAAAGATGGAGACTTTACATCTGTTGTATTAACCTATGTGGAGGTGAAACACATTCTTCTTAGTAAAGCATCACAAGAATGAAGATGAAAAGAATCCAATATACTCTTTTCTAATACGAAGGCAGCAGATGAACTAATATAAGGGGGGATAGGGAAATGAGGAAGAGGGAAGGAGGGAGGGCAATGGGGACTCACAGTGTATGGCACACCTCTTGGGGGCAGGACATAATTATAAGAGGGACTTGTTGACAAATGCAATCAGTGTAACCCAATTCTTTGCACCTTCAATGAATCCCAAACAATAAAAATAAATAAATAAATAAATACAAATATGTTACAACCAGTGTGACTGATGATCATTTTGAGAATTAGAAGAAAAAGGCAAAAATATAATTAATATTTAAATGATGCTGAAACTATTACTCTTATATAGAAAGAGAAAAGTTCCTCTGTGTTAAAAGAATATGAGCAAAAAGTGAATAGAGTAGAAGAAAAATTCAAAGGAATAAAATCACTATTGTGGCAAGTAAATGAGTGAATTAACCAGGGAGCTCATTTGATTGCAAGGCTTTGAAATTTTAATCATAAATTTGAAGTTGAACCAATTCATCATGATTATGAATTTCTGTAGAAAATTGCATATCTCTGTCTCTTTTAGTGTACCCATCAAGAAACAGGATAGTTGAGATCATCTTTGGTTGGAGTATAATGAAATGACAAAGAGCAATGGAGTTTAGAGCGTTGTTAAAAGATCATCTATTGGTTAAAGCATGGACTCAAGCATCATGGACCAAAGGAAATAAAGGTAAATATTCCAGGACATCAAAAATCAGGAATACCAACTTGTAACTAGGAATACTGTGGTTTGATGGCTCTATCCTGGCTTTTCAATACAGTATTTATTAGATGCAAATTAACCAAACA
>NW_003852635.1:1612639-1622078 GCF_000181295.1 Otolemur garnettii | reverse complement strand
CTCTTATCACTTCCAGTAGAAAATGAAGAATCTTCATTTTTTTTGACATTATATAAAATGGAAACATTTATGGTTTAACTGCACAAGGGTTTAAGGCAGATTCAAACATTTTTTTCAAAGAAATTTTTAGATAAGAAAAATTATTTTTAATGTAGATTAAATCTAAGCAGTGAAAAAGACAAAAAATGGTAATAAAAATAAGCATGAGGCATACAGTCTAAAGGGTAAGGATATAAAATAGACATTGAGAAAACCTGAAGACTAAAAGCAAAGGGTAGGATTAAAAAATGAGAAGAGTGGATAAATTATAATATACATAATGCATATCTAAAATAAAATCAAACAAAAGTATGTCACATATGTAAAATATTAAAACATTCTATATTCATTAGATGAAAAGTTTAAAATGAATAAATAAAATATATGAAAAATTAAGAACATAAATTAAAGTCTAAAAATGTTAAATTCTTATGCACAATTTTATGTAAATTAAACTACATGCTTCTGAATAATGAATGGATCAAAGAAGAAATGAAAAAAGTTCTTTTAAAAAGGTGAAAATGGAAACACAGCATAAAAAACCTAAGGGATACATCAAAAGCAATTCTAAAGGGGAAATTTATAGCTAAATGTACCTACACCAAAATGTAGAAAGACTTCAAATAAATGACTAATTATGCACTTGAAGAAACCAGAAAAACAAGAAAAACCAAACACAAAATTTATAGAAGGCAAGAAAGGGTAAAGATCAGAGCAGACATAAATGAAATTGATATTTAAAAAATCAATACAAAAGATAAAGTTAAATGTTTATCTTGTTTCAAAGATAAAGTTGAAAAGCTTTTAGCTAGACAAAGATAAAAGGAATGCCCAAATAAAATGAGAATGAAAAAGGAGTCATTACAACTGATACCCCAGAAATATAAAAACCATTTACAGACTGTTTTGAATAACCATATGCCAACAAATTGTAAAACTTGGAGGAAATGAACAAATTAATAGACGTACATAACCTGCCAAGATTGACTCAAGAAGAAAAAGAAAACCTAAATCAACCAATAACAAGTAATGAGATTGAAGCAGTAATAAATATTCTCCCATCAAAGAAATGTTCAAAATCTGACAGAGTCACTGCTGAATTCTATCAGACATTTAAAAAGAACTATCACCAATTCTACTGAAACCATCATAAAATGCTGAAAAGAAGGGAATTTTTCCAATCTCATTCTACAAGGCCAACATTACTCTGATTCTAAAACTTCCTGGACAGGAGGACAACAACCAGGAAATGGGCCATCATTTCTGACAAACTTAGATGAAAAATTCCTCTAAAAGATAGTAACAAAGTGAATTTAACAATATACTGAAAAGACCATTAGGCATGATAAGGGGATTTACTCAGGGATGCAAAGATGACTCAACATATGTGAATAAATAAACTTGATACATCAAATTAACAGAATCAGAACAAAAACAATATGATCATTTTAATAGACACCAAAATAGCATTTAGTAAATCTCAACATGCTTTTATGATACAAACTTTCAGCAAACCGAGTACAGAAGGAACCCACTTCAAAACCATAAAAAGTATATATGACAAACCTACAGCTAATATTGTAGTGAATGGGTAAAAAACTGAAATCCTCTCCCTTTATATATGGAACAAGATAAGGATGCCCACTTTCACTACCTTTATTCAACATAGTACTAGAAGTGCTAGCCAGAGCAATTGGACAAAGAAAGAAATAAAAATATCCAAACTAGAAAGGAAGAACTCAAATTATTCTTATTCAAAGACAATATGATCATATATTTAGAAAAACCTAAAGACTTCAACAAAAAAACTGTTAGAACTGATAGAAAGTTAGTAAGTTGCAGAATAACAGTAAAAACTGTTAGAAAGTTAGTAAAATTGCAGAATACAAAAATAAAATTACAAAAATTAGAAGTATATCTAAATACCAATAGTGAACAGTCTGAAAAAGAATTCAAGAGGGAAATATCATTGTAATAGCTACAACATTAAAAAAAAAACTGGAAAGGAATTAACCAAAGAAGTGAAAGATTACTATAATAAAAAGTATAAGAAATTCACAAAGACATACACACAAAAAAAGATATCACATGTTTTTGAATTAGAAGAATTGCTACTGTTAGATTGCTACACAAAGCAATCTATAGATTCAATACAATCCTATAAAAACACTAATGACATTCTTAAGAGAAATAGGATAAACAGCTCTAAAGTTTGTATGGAACCACAAAGGACCCTAATTATACAAAATCATTCTGAGCACAAAGAATAAAGGTTGGAGGTATCATACTGCTTGAATTCAAAATATACTGCAAAGCTGGTAATGATCTGAGCATAAAAACAGACACATAGACCAGTGGAACAAAGTACGGAACTGAGAAATAAATCCACACATTTATAGTTAGCTCACCTTTGACAAAGGCACCACCAACAACATCAGTGGAAATGATGATTTCTTCAATAAATGGTGCTGGGGAAACTGGATATCCATATGGAGAAGAATGAGACTAGATTCTTCTCACTCACGATATACAAAAATCAAGTCAAGATTGTTTAATAATATTTAAATGTAAGATCTAAAACTATGAAACTATAATACTGAAGTAAATCATTGGTGAAATGTTTTAGGTCACTGGTCTGGGCAAATGATTTTTTGAATAGGATCTCAAAACCTTAGGCAACAAAAGCAAAATTAGACAAGTAAAATTACTTCAAGCTAAAAAAAAATTCCAATCAAGAAAGGAAGCAATCATCAGAGTAAAGAGAAAATTTACAGAATGCGAGAAAAAAAAATCTACCAATTATTCATATAACAAGAGATTAAGAAGAGAATATCTTGGTAACTTAACTCAGTAGCAAAAACTCAAATAATATGATTTGAAAATGTGAAAATTATCTTGAAAGACCTTTCTAAAAGAAAAAAAAGACATGCAAATGGCCAGTAGGAATCTGAAAAAATAGTCAATATCCCTAATTATAAGGGAAATAAAAACCACAACAAGATATCATTCTGCCCAGTTAAAATGACGATTACCAAAATGACAAAACATTAACCGATGCTGAAAAGGATGTAGGGAAAGTGGAAAGATAATACATTGTTAGAGGGAATGTAAATTAGTACAATCAGTATAAAAAAAATAGCATGGAAATTCTTCAAATATGCTAAAAATAGATCTACCTTAGGATCCAGCAATCCAATTGCTGGGGGCATATCTAAAAGAAAAGATATGAGTATTTCAAAGAGATAGCCAATACCTTCATGTTTATTGCAGCACTATTCACAGTAGACAAAATGTTTATCAACCTGGGTGTCCATCAACAGATGAATGGATAGAGAAAATGTAGTATCTTTACATAATGGAATATTATTTAGCCTTAAAATGGCATTGTGGTATTTTTAGCAACATGGAACTGAAAGTAATTAGGTTAAGTGAAATAAACCAGGCACAAAAAGACATTATTACATGTTCATACTTATATGTGGAAGCCAAAAATCTGATCTCATCAGGATAGAAAGTAGAATGGTGATTACCAAAGGCTGGGAAGGGCAGAGTGGCAGAGGGATACGAAAAGATTGGTTAATGGGTACAAAAATACAGTTAGATAGAAGAAATAAATTCTTCTGTTCAATAATATAGTAGGGTGAGTAGAGCCAACAGTAATTTATTGTGTATTTCAAAACAGCCAGAAGATACCAACTGAAATTTTCCCAGCAGAAAGAGGTAAGAAATGTTTGAAGCAAAAGGTATCCTAAGTATCCTGATTTGATCGTTAAACATTATATGAATGTTTCAAAATATTATTGTTTATCAATATTTTTAAGATTAAATTCTCAAAAATTAAGAGAAAAATAAAGAAAATAATTTCCAAATTTTTCCAAAATTAGTACTTTTCAAAAATAAAACCCATACAGAGGATCATAAGCAGTTAGAAATTGAACAAGGAGACTTTATTCTGTGGTTCCTTTATTCTGAAAAGAGGCCAAATCTCAGAAGTAGAAAATATATGAAAAATATCTGAGATCTGTAATATCTAAATCTCACCTCTTAATTTTTACTGAAGCTATCCCTATTTTTAGATTAGCTTTTAAACTGTACACTATTTTTATCTTGCCCCAATTAGGCCTGAGAAACCATCAAAGGACCCATCTAAATAACAGATATAGACTGTCCATAGAGTTCTATTATTACTAATCGTTACTTTAAGAATAAAACTTGAAGGAACTAGGATAACCCCAAATTAGAGTTTAACCAAAATATAAAGATGTAAATAGCTGTCCCACATGAAAAGAAGGGTGCTAGATCACACAGGCAGAGCCCAAGACAGGGGATTTTTGTTGTTTTGTTTTGTAATGTGTTCTGTGATTCCCGACTCTATCTGCAATACTGAGTATGTTAAAGGGTCAGATTGTTAGGATATAAGACATTTTTAGTATTATTTCCTTCTTGAAAGTTGTACTGTCAATCTCTTGTTCCTAAGAAGGACGTGTGTGAATGAGGGATGTTGCATTTACAAGGCTCCCACCCCAAGTCCAGTGAAGGCACTTCAAGTAGAAATTCAGTGATATTCAAATATATTTAGTGAAGATGGGGGAGATGATGTGTTTTCTGCCTAAGGAATCTAGAGGACGAAAATTGGACTAAGAAGGTGATGGAGTGAGGGATTGCTGTGTTAAGGTCTAGTTGCGCTCCTAGGATTTGGTCAGCAATAGAAAATGTGCAAATGGGTCATGAATAGGAGGCAGCTGATGTCAAAGTTACCTTGAATCACAAACAATTGATCTACAGAGAGGAACCAACGGGCCTCTTGAGAGAAGATGCCGATGTCAACAGGCAGAGAGGGGAGTAGTGAAGTGCATTAACCTGGGTGTATGAGGCACCTGTGAGAGGGTGCCTGTCAGGGACTAGTCATGTGAAGGACAGTTGAAGAATGTGCCCTATGAAATTAAAAAATCTACTTAACCTGAAAATTATGAAGAGGCCAAATAAAGAATGATAATTAAAAACACTCACATACTATTTTCTGAAGCTCCTCTTTCCCCATTTCAGCCAAAAAAAAAAAAAAGATTATATTGCATCTTGCCATTTGGGAAGAAGGTGAGCAAATACAAAGAAAAAGTAAATGTTATTCCTGCCTCCAACACCATCAGCACCATGACCACATAGAGATGTGTCCCTAGAGTAAGTAAGAAGTTGTCATTCATCATTTGCTTACCCTCAGGATACCTTCCAGACAAAATACGTTTCTGATCACCTCAATCCCCTCAAGAAGAACAATCCCTTGGCTTCTACTGAAGAGAGGCTGGTTTCACCCACATTCTACTTTACCACGCAGACTCTGTTTACTACTGGCTCTTTATACCTTATCATCTGACTCAGTCTCCAACCTTTTACAACCCACAAAATATTCTAATTTTTAATTTATGGTCAAAATTATCTGTAATATCTTTAACTTCACCTATGAAACTTAGCTTCCCCTTACTGCGTCATTACTGAATGGTTCTCCAGAGAAGGTATTACTTTTCACAAACACCCCAAATACAGCCCTGTCTGGAAGTGAGGCAGTTACTATCCTTGTTCCACACGTCATCTTTCTACCCCTTCCTAAGAAACTTTTGTTTTTTAAGAAGCTGTCAACAATGTCATAATCGTTTATGGACGAATCATTCCTAGTTCCAGGTCATGGTATTTCCTTCCTTTGCTCCTCTTCCTTACCATCCTCTTTGCACAATACATGCTCAGCCTCCCTCTCAGGTTTGTGGCTCCTCACATATATGTCCTCCCCTCGAGCCACACGTATCCTTGACCTAAACATTTCTAATGTGGGGATCAGGTCTAAAATATCTGTATCTACTTCCTGCCCAATGTCCCATCCTTTTCTCTAATACCTCCATTTCACTTAGATATTATCTCATTGCAGCTTCCAATTCATTCATCCACCATTTTTTTCACCATCTTTTGTCCATGTTGATTTATTCACTTTCCTTCTTCTCTTTATCTATTTTCACACAATTCTCTAAATTTGCTTTCCACACTTAACATCCTTAGCCTTCTCTCCTGTCTCCTCTATAAGGCTAATCCTTTCATCTACTCACTAAGTTGCATTTGCTCTGTAATTAACATCCCTCTCTACAATATAATCTGTTTTTCCTTTCTACTTTCTTTTTAATCAATAAAGTAGCAGTAGTGTTCACAATCTTAAGGAGAAAAAAAAAAACTCTTTTGAACCAAGATTTCTTACCAGTTGGTTTCTTATTTTTGTGTCCTCTCTCATGGCAAAATAACTTTTTAAATGTTTTTGCTATTTCTATTTCCAATTTTCCATGCTATGTTAAAGTCGCGACAGTCTAAATCTGTCTCCACTGTGTGTCTTTTCAAGATCACCGATAAGCTTCTCAGCTTCCAAATCCGATCCTGAATTCTCATCCTAGTATCTTCTAAGCACCATATGAAAAATGTAGTCATCCAATTTTTTTTAAACATGTGAAACAATTGAGAATCAATGAACAGTTAAGCGAACCAGAAAAAAATTGTAAGTTTATTTTAGGGAGTTTTGAGTTTTTTGGCGGGGGGACAGAGTCTCACTTTGTCACCCTTGGGAGAGTGCCCTGGCATTACAGCTCACAGCAACCTCCAGCTTTTGGGCTTAGGCTATTCTCTTGCCTCAGCCTCCCAAGTTGCTGGGACTACAGGCGCCCACCACAATGCCCAGTTATTTTGGTGTTGTTGTTTCACTTTGTCCGGGGCTGGGTTCCAACCCACCATCCTTGATATATGGAGCTTGCGCCCTACTCCCTGAGCTATAGGCACTGCCCCAGGAGTTTTGAGTTTAAGTTTTATATGTATAAATAATTACCTCTCAAAGATAAGCTCCGCCTATTTTGCATGTTTCTTAAAGTGTATTCGGGATCCATTGGAGACTCCAACAAAATGGGGGAGCATTTGATAACATTTTGCACGTTTTGATGTGCTTCTGGAGCACCCCCAAAGTACCTGTACAGCAAAAAGTTTTGGCGATTACATGGTTTGGGCATCGTAGAACACTTAGGGAATTGTTCCATGGGAATGGAAGGAAAAGCTTGTAGGATAAGAAACAAGAAAGACAAAGGAGTCAGGTTTAAGAATCAGCAGCATGTAAGAAGGGTGCACTGTCGAGAAACCGGTATGAGGCTGTAATGAATACCAAAAATATTTAGCGTTCAGTACCATGAGAAAATGAGTAAGTTATTAAAACAGAAAGGGTAGACCCAATTTTACTGCTTCACAACTGAATTTACAATGAAATTTGATTATAATGTATGATAAAGTATGTCAATCATGTCAAAATTATTATTTTTGCCTTAAGCATTATTCAAAATGACCAGATACTGTGTGTATTTACAAATATGTGGTCCATGTAGGTATAACTATGTAAAAATTATTTAGCACACCTAAAAATAACTTCTGCCTCTGCTTCCACCACCAAATTACCCCTAAATTGAAGAGAAAAGCAGATTCCAGAGCTTGTTTCTTATTATTTCTCTAATGATAGGACTGTAATGGCAGTCTAATGATAGTAGTCCCAGTGACTCCATTCAAAGAAAGAAGTGAGAATTGCACATTTATTTTAGCAAATAACCATGCAGTTAATTATAGCTCTTGGCTTCAGTCCGCCTTTCCCTTGCATCTTTAGAAGCTAGATTCACATAGTTCATTAAAATAGTAGGTTTTATAAGAATTACAATGTTTCTCAAAAAAAAAAAAAATACAGGTATAAGAACTCATCTGCTACCTAAGTAGGAAAAACCTACTCTTTCACTGTAAGGACTCAATAACTACTACTTTGGGCCTATTATGAAATGGACAACTGAATAGCGAAGTATGATCAGTACTGAGGTTCATCTCGCTTTCCAGTAACTTCGTGCTGACCACCTTATTGCTTTCTATATGTGTTTGTTTACACTATGCATGTCCTGTGTTTGTTTTGCTCGTTATGGAATTATAATAGATTTTTCATCTTTATAGTGAACCCAGAATAATTTTTCATCTTTGTATGTGAACCCCTCATGTTGTATAAATATGATGAAAGAAGCACAAGTACTTCAAAAATTCAGCACATAATGGAAGTGAGGCTTCCTATGAAGGGGTGGGGAACAAAGCAGCAGCCAAGGTCTGATGACTGGCAACCTACAGGCTTTATTGGAATAGATAATTTCCAATGAAATAAAGAAAAAATGCTTTCCAAAGATAAAAGTAAGAGGAATTCTAAACATACATGATAGAGAAGCTGGGCAATAGTTGAGTGTCACCTTATCCGTGCAGTCTGTGCAAGTATCTATGTAGTTGTCAATTCTCACTTTGTCTCCAACGACAAGAAGCTTTGGAAAAAAATCTCTTTAACATGCCACATTGGATACTTGCTGTGGAGGATTTTTGATCATTTGAATAATAGTCTTTTATGTTGCCCTAAGAATAATTATAGCCTAATTATTAACATCTAATTACTAACATCAGGTCCTTCGGAAATTTGTCCTCATTGGGGTTCATACTGTACATAGGTCACTATGAAAGTTTTGAGGCAGACTTGTTATGGCCTATGATTTAACTTCCAAGAAACATAATCGACAGCATCCTGATTCACCCAAACAAGTTTTGGCTTATGGGTATTTCTGGGAGGGTTTCATTTGTTTCTGTACACATGGATTTTATGTTTCTTGATTTTTCTGTATCTCAAACTTTTCATGATGTCCCATCAACAACCACTGAAAGGAAGAGATAGAGAAAGAAATATGGCTGTCAGGTTAACAGTACTCTATAGGCAGGTAGCAGATTGATCAAACTGCTCGGATGAAAACACATGTTGCCCTTCATAATAAAGAACAGAGGTCAAAGCCTAGAACTCAGAAGGTTGAAATGAGGGCCTCAGGGAGGAGGCTTAATGGTGGAGCTTCAGACCTAGATGGAACCAAGAGGAATTGGTTATTTCCAAGCCTTGAAACCTAGAAGAGTTTGCCTAGTTGGGTAGTTGGATTATAAAATTGCATGGGACTAATTAATGACTCCTTTCTTTTTTCCATTTCTCTTTTTCTGAGCAGGGTTGTCTGTAATTATTACTTTATGACTACCCCATTATTGAATTTGGGGAGAAGATAACTTGTTTTCTAGCTGCACAGGTCCACAAATGGAGAGAAATATTGTTCTAGATTAAACAATATTAAAAATATTACCCATACATGATTTAGATAAATTAGCAGTGAGATTTGGGAGTCTGGAAATGATGATACATAGATGATGTTTTGGGCTTGTGGTTCATGTTGTAATTATTATAGCTGAGCTGTGTAAGGATGTTGGGGTGGGATAAATGCAATTTGCATATTAATGACTGAACATTTTGGTAAGGAGAGTTGGTGGACTATGGTAGGCT
>NW_003852635.1:1605888-1612131 GCF_000181295.1 Otolemur garnettii | reverse complement strand
CAAATGAGAGAGAAAATAATAAAACTTATATGCAGTATTCAAATAATGTTGTAACTGAATGAAGTCTCATCAAATATGCAAGGGATAATAAAATATATTTAAAATTTTGAGTTCATCTTGCTATAGAAAACATATTTGAAGAATGGGGTGTACATGAAAGATAAAAATAATTATTTGGGAGTATATATAATAGTTCTTTGGAAGAAGAAAGCTAACAATTTCTTGTGTATTATGATTAGCTAATCTGTAAGATGACAATAATAACGTACATCTATATAGAATTTGTAATAAAGAGCAATTGTTCTCCATTGAAAAGGAAGAATAAGAGAAAATGAACTAAAATGTCTCTGAGAACACTTTAAAATGAGACCTAAAACTGAACAAAAGAAAGAAAAAAATAAATTATGTACTTTTCTTTCACAGTAATTCAAATGGCCTAAATAATCCATATGTTTTCTTCTTTTGGGGTATAAAATAGGATAGGGATAGTAATTTTCTAACCACATTTTAAGATCCATTTCCATTCCAAAGGAAGTGAATTCTGTTGTGATATGAAGAATCAATGTCCTTTTCAAGCATTTAGTTGCAATTTTTTTTTAATTTCTTAAAATAACTCTTTCCCAAATGTGACTATAAAGTGGTTTAGGTTTTGAAATATTCAAAATTTATGTATTTATTCATTCAAAAATGTTTATGAACATCTTCACACTTCCAAAATAACAGGGACTGTAGACACAATTATGAACAAAAACAGGCGCAGTTCAAGTCTGCAGTCTAGTGGAAAGAATACAAATTAATCAAACAATTATAAAATACATATGTAAATATTAATGGCGATTAGTCCTATGAAGAGAAAGGACACAGTTCTATGAAAATTTGTAATAGACAGAACTAATTCTACTTAGCATGAAGGAAAGTTTTTTCTGAGAAGTTTATATTTCTGATTTTGTGGATAACTAGTTATAAATTTTATCCATGTGATTGTCACATTTATCTTAAAGAGTAAAGATGTGGTTGTGAAGTTTATTATCCTTCCAAGGAAAGGATTTCTGAAATAGAAGAATGACAATGGCCAACGCTCAATAATAAAATAGTAACTGCTCAGAAAAATATCAGATGATTTAAACCAAATTCGTATCTGGGAATGAAACAATAGAACTGAATGGAAAGATGAAAAAAAAAAGGTGTATTTTGTTTAGTAACTTTAAAAAATAAGTATTAGGGTAATACAAATAAGACACAAAATATTTTTTTAAATGCAGAATCAACACTTAATAAACCCAGCAGAAACAGTGGAATACTTAAGGAGTGGAATGATAAGATCACTGTCTGAAAAAACAACGAGAGATCACTATAAAGTTGACTGCAGCTGTGAAGAGGATGAATTGCCAATTTAAAACAACACCATGGCATATTGTTAAGATTCAGTCATACATGCAATTTTCAAGATTTATTTTTCAAACAAACCTTTTCACTTTTCACTACTATGGTAGGCAACCTCTGAGATGGCCCCAGATAATCTCAGCCTCCACGTACTCATGCTGTCACCTCATTTCCTCTTTTTGAGAGTGTACTGGATTTGGTGACTTGTTTCTATCAAATAGAATATGACAGAAGTGATGCTATGTCGCCTTCCTTTGAGGTTTTGTTCTGCTTTCAAATAAAGACGTTATTCATTTCTGTATAAATCTGTGACATGGCAGTGCCATTCAGTTTGTATTTGGCAGTTGTCTCTCAAATCTTTGTCTTTTTGTTACAAGCTCACAGAATGATATTTGAGTTCAGACCCTGTTAAGAATTGTGGCAGTTCTAAGATAATCTTTATCATTCTTCACTTGTTTTCTAAGTCTCATTTGAATGGGTCATGTAACTCTGTTTTGCTACAGGTACTGATACCAGAATTTCATCTTTAGTAGGTCCTTGGTCTTGGTGATTCAAAGAATGAATCCACAGACCACAGATCAGGGGTACGACAGGATTTATTTTATGGAAAAGAAAACACTAAAACTCCTGGCAGAGAGAAAAACCCAAGTTGGAAGAAAGTCCCTGCCCAGGTTCTTTGTCTAGGGGTGTGGATAGTCAGACGGGTCCTTTGTAGTTACATTAGGCCAGGACATATGAATGGATGCAGTCCCTTCTACTGGGGTAAGATGAACGAGTGCATTAATGAATGAATACAGTCCTTTCTGCTGGTGCAAGGTGAATGAATGAATGGATACAGTCCATTCATGAAATTGTCCAGGCCTAGGAAACTTATATAAAATTGACCAGGCCTAGGAAATGGGGGTTCCCTGTTCTGCTGCAAGTGCAAAGAGAGGGAGATGCTAAGTGCTGGTGTCTCCCGAGCAGTTGTCTGGCTCCTCTGGCTACTGGAGCCTCCTGCTGCGGCCCCCCACCCGCCCCCCACCCCACTCCTCTGCTGACTGCAGCTGATCCAACACCCCCAGGGAGGAGGCAGCAGGTGCTCCCCTCAGTTCCACCCAGCTTTCCTAGCACCACCTGTCCTGTATCAGTACCTCAGTTAAAAAACATTTGGGTTGTGTGTAAAAAGGCTGAATATAAAACAGAGATAATGGGCAATGTCGTTCCCTCTTTTTTTTTAATTTTCATGATAGGTGGTGGAACCACAGCAGCCACGTTGTAAGTGATACAGACAGCAGTGCGAGCTCTGAGATCATACAGCAAGGTTGCCAAATCTAGCAACAGCTGTTTCCCAGACCTCTTATCATATGATAAAAAAAGTTCAATTTTATTTGCCGCTGTAAGATTCTGTAATTGTTGCCCCATATACTCCTGATTTGTTACCCCAAGAAATACACACATGGGCAGTGTTATACATCAGAATCTCGTCTATTCTGTAAAAAGCCACCAAAATAATAGTATCTATAAGTAGCCCGGGAGGAAGTCCATCATCCTATTTGCATCATTGATTTTTATATCTGAATATAAATATAAAATAAACTTGTTAGAAGTATATATTGTGTTCCAGCCGCAAGGGATGTAATGGAAGTAAATATGGGTTAGAATTGATATTTCAGGTTCATTTATCTCCAGAGATCTTCTCTCTTAGATTCTTTGCATATTCAAAGTACAGAATCTGAGGTTTTAACCTGAGACAGAGTTTTCAAAATAACCACTATCTATGTTTTTTAAATAGCAGAGACTTATTGTATGGAACATAATCTGGGTGTATTACTAATTACACTGGATTCTTATATATCTTTTTAAATTAACATTATAATATTAATAACGTGACATTTTCTAATAGTTGTTAAAAGCTAGAGTAGATACGAGAACCAATGTAAAAAACACATATTTCTGATTTAAAAATTTTACTACTATTTTCTTTATCTTCAGAGGTATTAAATGGGCTCATTAAATCAAGGGTTTTCATGTTCATTAATCTTAAGTGGGTAGCTCATAAAATATTTGTGCTTATTTATAAACCATTAAAGACTCAGAATAAAGTGAACATGGGTAGTTTTGAAAAATTATATATTCAGATTTTAGGTTTAGAATGTAAATTGGTGAGAAGATTGTTTTAGTTACTCAGTAAAATTGACTTAGATTTTATGTCAGAATTGCCTGCTTGACTATCACTGTGTGGGGTACCATGTTTTAGTGTGAAGGAGCTGACTCAAGAGTAAAATCCATCTGAGTTTATTTTTTGGTTATCATTTATTACATGTATCATATACAGCAAAACTTGTCTGAACTTTCATTTTATCATATGCAAATATAGACAAAAAATGGCTAACTTGTTGGAACATCACTGTCCTCATTCATGCCAGCAACCAAATGTCTCCCCCATCTTCCCCTTCTGAGCTCATGGTATCAGCTCATCTCCTAACTCCTGTTGTTTGGGTAGGACCAGGAGACCAGTGCTGGCAATACGTGGAGAACTAAGCAAAGCTCCTTTGGCCTAGGAAATTTAATTGCTGCAATCAGATCAGCAGAAGTTGTCTTTCCTTCTATGATGATGATAAACAATGTTTTGCAGAGTAGCTGTTCTGTGTCTCAGAGAGAGGACAACACAGAGAACAAAAACAATCCTTGATAGACACATACGACAGGCAAAAATTAAGCTTTGGTTTCATAAGCCTCTGATGGTTTGGTAATTTTATTGCATTGCAACCTAAGATGTCTTTAGTTATAATTATTAAGAGGGCTATAGCTAATACAGAAAAGAAAGAAAGAAAGAAAGAAAGAAAGAAAGAAAGAAAGAAAGAAAGAAAGAAAGAAAGAAAGAAAGAAAGAAAGAGAGAAAGCAAGCCCCTGTGATTATGTTGAACACTTGAGAGTGCCCTAATAAGTGACAGTAATGTTTACAGTCAGAGTCACTCAGTACTTTTCAAGTTTTCTGGTAATTGAGTTCTAGATAAACTTACTAGTTTTTAGGATCACTGTGGTAGTATCCATCTTATTCTTGAATGGCAGAGGAAATAAAAAAGATGTGATTGAGAAAAAAGGTAGAAGAATTCTACTTTATTTAGATTGTGAAGATTTACAGCTTTGTTCTCTAAAGCTAGAGTTAAGTTCTAGACCTGAGGGTGACCAGCAAAGGTGATTGTGTTTTAAAGGAATTTCCATGAATTTCAGTTGTTTTTCAAAGGAAACTAGTTAATGTTTTCTTGACATAACAGTAATTATAGATAACAATAGAAATCTTTAAACCAGGAGAAGAAAAGCAGTTATAATTTCACATTTTACAATTCAATGATTTCTATGGCATAAATTGAAGAAAAGTTGCTGCCTCTATATTCACTGTGGTACCATGAAATAATAATCACATTTAAATTATGTAAAATATAAAACTACATAATGTATATATGAAGTCTGTCTCCTTTTTCTTTCCCTCTCCACACATAGAAAAATGCTCTCACACACCCACACAAAGACATAATTTTAATGTTTCACAATGTGGAAAATACTTCCTCTGCACCAGGAAATCATTAGAAAGAAATCTTTATCTTTCTCTCAAGATTGTTTTGTGTCCTCAATAATATCTTTTAAAACTCATAAAATTATTGAAAAAGATGAGACATATGTTATATTATATCTTTTAATCTATTTCAAAAAGCATAATTAACACTATAAATTTATAATATTATATTATTTATATCTTGGAAAATGTTGAAACTATGATGTGGTTCCTTAATCTCTCAGTGACAGAAAATGCCTGTTATATTAAATTTCTAGACTAAATAAAATAATAATTTAGGTTTCTGCAATGCTCATATTTCTCTAAATTTGATCTGTGTCTAGACTTATCAATTCTTCAGGAGAAAAGAAATTTTCAATAAATTTTTCACTGGTCTCAAATTAAAAATCTATCCCTGGTTCTATAAGCAAAACAAATTTTCATAGTGGGGCAAAAAATCTGAAAACCCAAATTGTCTTGTTTAAGATGTCTACCTGAGTGCTAGACAGGTATATTTTAGAATGTGTATATTTGCTTTTCCTAAACTGTCACAAATGTATATGTTATAATTAAACAAATTATGTAGCTGTTATCTAATTTCTCTCATTTATAGTAACTATTTATGTGTCTTGAAAGGGAAAACGTAGTCTGGGCAGTTAATTAGAAATTTATTTTCCCATTAAATATTTCAATCACTTGATTTTTTTCATTGACCCAGTATAGACACCAAACTACATAAAACTGTTTGGTAAACATTATGAACATTTGAATTACTATAATGCTAGTAAAAAATTATATTCTATGTTCTCTATAAGCAATAAAAAAAAAAAAACAGGTCTTCAGTTTCTCCTTAATTACATCCCTGTGAGAAGACTAAGGGGAAAAAAGGTAATGTTTCTGAATACTTTTGTAAAGCAGGAATGATCTGAGATTTTAATCTATATGTTTACCTAAGCCTTGACTTTCTTATTCTACTGTTAAGTTACATAATATTATTAATAGTGAGATCATAAATTACATGCATATTTAACTATATGAAAATAATAAAATTGAAAGATGAAATATTAAGAGCACATCATTTTTAGTGAGCTAAAATTTATACAACGTGAAATCAACCATTTCAAAATAAACACTTCAGTGGCATTCAGTACAATAAAGGTGTTATTCAACCACTGTCACTAGTCTCAAATATTTTTATCACCCCCTCAAAATTGCATACTCATTGAGAAGTTACTTCCCATCCTTCAGGTTCTGAACCACTGTCCACCACCAGCAGACTGTCTCTGTTATTCTACCTAGTCAGGACATTTTATTTTTTTTTT
>NW_003852635.1:1601693-1605451 GCF_000181295.1 Otolemur garnettii | reverse complement strand
TATATATTATTGGAAAAACATCTATTCAAGTAATTTGCCCATTTTTAATTATTTGTTGGTTTATTATTGAGATATGAGTTGTCTAAACATTATGGATATAGACCCTTATCTGATATATAATTTAATAATACTTTCTTCCATTACATAGGTTGTCTTTTCACTTTCTCAATAATATTTGTAGATGCCCAAAGGTTTTTAATTTTGATGAAGTTCAATTTATCTTTGTTGCTGTTGGTGCTCATTTTTGTTTTCATATCTAAGACTACTGTCAACTCCAAGTTCATGAAGATTTACACTTTTATTTTCTTCTAAGAATTGTGAAGTTTTAGTTCTTACAGTTATGCCATGGATCCTTTCTGATTTTATTTTTTAAATGGTGGGAAGTAATGAAATAATTTCATTATTTTGCATGTAAATATCTTGTCCCAGCAACAACTACTAAAGGGACTATTTTTCTCCCTATTGATAGTCTTGGAACCCTAGTCACACATTAATTGACTATCTAAGGATTTATTTTGGGACTCTCAAGTCTATTCCATTAGTCTACATCAGTGATTTTCAACTGGTGTGCTGCAACACAATGGTGGGCCATGAGAGGTTCTTAGGTGTGTGTGAAAAATTTTAAAGATCATTCATTAAATTATTTTCAAAGGAAGTTCAAAGCACATTAAATATATACTTTTTACTTCTTTTTTTGTGTTTATTGATCAACTTCATTTCAGTATGCTGTGGAAGTTTAACTACAGGTACTAGTGTGCCATGAGATTTTAACAAAAGGTTGAAAAGCATTGGTTTACATGTATACCATGGTAGTAGCCACACATTGTTTTGATTCCTGTAAATAAATATTAAGATTTGAAATAAGGAAGTGTGTGTTGTCCAACTTTACTCTTCTTTTTCAAGATTGATTTGGTGATTTGAGGACACATATAAATCTCTATGAATTTAGAGAGTAGCTTTTCCATTTCTTCAAATAAAGGGCATTTATTTTAACAGGGATTTCAGGGGAGCTGTAAAGACCTTTGTGCAGTATTACCATCTGATTGATATGTCGTCCAATCCATGAACATAAGGTGCTTTTGCAATTATTTAGGCCTCCTTTAATTTCTCCCATCAATGGTTGGCAGCTTTCAGGGTACTAGTCTTGCACCTCATTTGTTGAATTTATTACTTGGTATGTGTTTTCTCTGGATATTCTTTCAAATGGAATTGTTTTCTTAATGTTCTTTTTGGATTGTACTGCATAGAAACAAGTAATTTTCATGTATTGATCTTACATCATGCAACTATGCTGAATTTGTTTTTTAGCTATGGTAGTTTTTGTATGTATGTGTATGAATTCTTTTGGAGTTTTGATATATAACATTATGTTGTCTGTGAAAACATATGGTTTTCTTCTTTCTTTCCATTTTGTAATAAATTTGTAAACTTTAAATAAATAATAAAGAAATAATAAATAATTTATAAAATTTATTCCTTTTTTTGCTTAATTATTCTGGCTATAATATCTAGTACAATGTAAAAGCAGACATCATTTCTTCATCTTGGGAGAGAGTTTTTAGTCTTTCCCCATTTAGTATATTATTGGCTGTGACTTTAAAAAAAGAATCAATGCCCTTTATCATGTTGAAAATTTTTCTTGGTATTATAATTTAGCTGAGCATTTTTACCATGAAAAAAGTATTGGATTTTTTCAAGTGCTTTCACTGTGTCTGTTGAGTGATCATGATTCTATTCTTTTATCCTCCTTTGTTCCATTAATGTGGTGCATTTAATTCACTGAGTTTTCTCATACTGAATCACTCTTGCATTTCTAGAATAAATACACTTGGTCATGGTGTATTATTCTTTCAATATGACTTTGGATTTAGTTTGCTAATGTTTTGTTCCTCAACAAAATATTCTAGAGTTTTTAATCTACATGCATAAGAAATACTGGAATTTAGTTTCTTTTCTTGTGATGTCTTTCTCTGGTTAGTATAAAGACAATTTTAGCCTAATAGGTTGAGAAAGAATGTATTCCCTCTTAATCTATTCTTAAAGAGTTTAAGAAGTGTAGAGTTTATGAAGAATCACTGTTAACTCTTCTTTAAATGTTTAAAAGAATTTAAAAGTGAATCCATCTGGTGTAGCATTTTTCATTATTGAGAAGTTTTTATTTTTTATGCATCAGGTCAGATTTATTACCATTTCATGGGTTACTTTTACTATTTTGTTAGATTCTAGGAATTTTGACATCAATTCTGAATCCCCTGGTTTGAGGAGTAATGTTTTGTTTGTTTGTTTCAAGTCTTATTATTTAAAATAGAAATTCTTGATCCAGGTTGCAAAATGAGGCAGCCTTGGCTGACTGCCATTCCACCTTCTAGCTGCCTCTCTTATAAAATAATAACCTTTGAGGGCTGAGGCAAGATGGCCTACTGCAGCCAGCTTCCCATAGAGGCTCCCATCCAGAAGGAGAATTAAAGGACAGAATTTTAGCAAGTAAGCTGATGGTTTGGAGCTGACCCAAGAGAGAAGGTTGAAGAACACACATCAACTCTGCTGAGGCAAGCTGCAATGGCAGGGAAACAAACAATAGGTACAAAATCCATCGCCAAGCGGATGGGAGTCCTCTCCCCCATGAGAATTTCTGGCAGTATACTTTCTACAAACAAACAAGCAGAGTTCAGACCTCCTTCTATTTTATCCCATGAGAGTGACCCTCTAAAAACCAGAACTCCTTCCCAGAGAGGATCCACTAGTGTGCCATGGCACTCTCCCACCAGGCATAAACCTGTATATATTCTCTACCTGCAATTCTGAACTCCCAGCACTCCCCTCCACTTTCACCCTGAGGTCTGAAAGGCTATCCCCCATGGAGTCCAGATTCTTGGGCATTTTATCAAGAGATATGGACAAGGCATGGGCAATTGCAGGTCAGTGCTGATTATGTGGCATGGGTGTAAAGAGAGGACAGTGGACACAGGAGTCATGTGGGAGAGGGAGAGGTAGTGCCCTGTGGCACATAGCAGCAGCAACAGCAGTGGGAACAATAGGACTCACACCACTGGGAATATTTTGGAGGACACTCCCTGCCTTTCCTGGCATCACGGAAAGATAGGCCACTACTCTAGTGGCAGCCAATGGTAGAACAGATCTGGGACAGAAACACAGGCCCTGTGAGTAAAGAGCATGCCTGAGGTGGAACATCCCCAGGCAGCGGCGGCATGGACAGGGACTAGAAAATGCTTGTGTAGAGATAGCACACTCCCAGGGCAGGGCTGGGTCAGAAGTGCTGCTTTTGTGAGCCTAAGAAGCCCCCAGCTCCCAGAGGGAACATAGCTGAGACAAAAGCAGGCAGGCAATAGCATCAGCCTAGGGAGAGGCAAGAACTGAGAGCTGAGTGTGAGCTCTAATCATGCCCACCCCAACACAGAGTGTAGCAGAGACAGAGATGTCGGTGCTATGAGAATTGGCCCAATGGCATCGGCACAGAGCATGGCTAAGTTGCGGTTTTTGTGAACTCAAACAGTGCCTAGCCTGCAGGGGAATATGGCCAGGACAGAAATGCAAATTCCTTAAGAATATAAGTGGCAGAAACATCAATTTGGGGTGGGACTAGAACTGAGTGAATTGCACCAGCTTCCATTAAGCATCCAAGGTTGACAGGCTTCAGCTCTCCCTGCCCACTGGTGGCAGAGTGCAGTGGTCTTGCCGAGGAGACACAGATCTCCCTGTGACTCAGGCAGGCACAACTCCCTGGAGGAGCATCTAAT
>NW_003852635.1:1600267-1600918 GCF_000181295.1 Otolemur garnettii | reverse complement strand
GAGATTTCAATTATTAACATTTATGCACCTAATCAGAATGTGCCTCAATTTATAAGAGAGACTCTAACATACATGATCAAATTGATTTCCTCTGGCACCATAATAGTCAGAGATTTTAGCATTCCTTTGGCAGTGTTGGATAGATCCTCCAATAAGAAGCTAAGCAAAGAAATTTTAGACTTAAACTTAACCATTCAACATTTGGATTTAACATAAATCTACAGAACATTTCATCCTAAAAAATTGAATACACATTCTTCTCATCAGTCCATGGAACATCCTCCAAAATTGATCACATATTAGGTCACAAGTCTAACTTCAGTAAATTTAAAAGAATAGAAATTATTCCTTGCATCTTCTCAGACCATCATTGAATAAAAGTTGAACTCAATAACAACAGGAATCTGCATATTCATACAAAAGCATGGAAACTAAATAACCTTATTCTGAAAGATGGCTGGGTTATAGCCAAGATTAAGAAGGAAATTAGCAAATTTTGGGGAAAAAAATGATAATGAAGACATGAATTATCAGAACCTGTGCCTCAAAGGCAGTCCTAAGAGGGAAATTTATAGTACTGCAAGCCTTCCTCAAGAGAACAGAAAGAGAGGAAGGTAACAACTTAATGGGACATCTCAAGCAACTGGAAAA
>NW_003852635.1:1598600-1600247 GCF_000181295.1 Otolemur garnettii | reverse complement strand
GGATTACCAGTGATTGATTCACTAGGTTTGGACAAAAACCAGCTGAAAAGAAGACAGAACCACTTAGCCCCACCACGCCAAGAAGTGTCTCAGGCCTTAGCACTGTACAGGTCTTTTGTAAACCTCTAGGGGAAAAGGTATAGATACTAGTCCTAGCTCTTGGGCAAAGGGATGGTTAAACCCTACTCCAGGAGCCCCCAACCGAACTTCACCTTATCTGCTCAAATAGCCAAATGGTGTAAAATAATCATGGCACAGAATCAGTGGGAAAACTCTGGCAACATGAATAATCAGAGTAGATCAACTCCCCTAAGGAAAGACATGACAGAGACACCAGAAGATTCCATTCATAAACAAATGACTGAAATGTCAGAAATTGAATTCAGAATTTGAATATGCAAATAAGATTAATAGAATGGAGGTAAATCTGGGATTAGAAATTCAAGGAGCATTTCAAATGTTCTCTCAAGAATTCAATGAATTCAAAGAAAAAATCACCAAAGATTTTGACACATTGAGACAAGAACTTGCAGCCCTCTAAGATCTGAGAAAATCAGTAGAATCCATCAGTAACAGAATGGAGCAGACAGAAGAAAGGATTTCTGACATTGAAAACAAAACTTTTGAACACTTCCAAAAGCTCCAAAGAGGAAGAGAAGTGGAGAGCAAAAATGGATCATTCTCTCAGAGAGCTCTGGAATAACTGAAGAAAACTAATATTCGCCTTATAGAAATTCCTGAGGGCAACGAGGTTGCTTCAAAAGGCCTAGATACTCTACTACATGAGATAATCAAAGAGAACTTTCCAGACATGCCAGGAGATTCTGAATTTCAGATAGCAGTCAGTTTCAGAAACCCAGTATGACTCAACCCAAATAAGGCATCTCCTCCCAGACACATTATAATTAACTTTGCCAGAGTTAAAATAAAGGAGAAAATTCTGCAAGCAGCCAGATATAAGAAAACCGTAACCTACATGGGGAAGAATATTAGAATGACTACAGATCTCTCTGCTGAAATCTTTCAAGCTAGAAGAGAGTGGTCATCAATTTAATTTCCTAAAACAAAACAACTTTCAACCCAGCAACCTGTATCCAGCTAAACTAAGTTTCATTTGTGATGGAAAAATTAAATATTTTAATGACATTCACACGTTGAAGAAATTTGCCATAACTAAACTGGCTTTCCAGGAAATTCTCATATAATGACCTCCATAATGACCAGCACAATCTTCCACCATAAAGGTAAACTCACTCAGAAACTTTTGATCAACTTCCACAGTGGTGAAAGGAATAAAAATGTCCACTGGACTTTTGAAAACCTTGATGTCCAAAATTTTACCAGGCTTATCAATATTCTCAATTAATGTGAATGGCTTAAATTGTCCTCTAAATAGGCACAGATTGGCTGGCTGGATACAAAAACTCAGGCCAGACATCTACTGCATTCAAGAATCTCACCTTACCTTAAAAGATAAACATAGACTAAGGGTGAAGGGATGGTCACTGATAATTCAGGCAAAAGGAAAACAGAAAAAAAAACAGGTGTTATAATTTTATTAGCAGATATAATAGGCTTCAAGCCAAAAAATGTAAGGAAAGACAAGGATGGTAACTTCATATTTGTTAAGGGCAACATTCAACATGA
>NW_003852635.1:1557772-1595184 GCF_000181295.1 Otolemur garnettii | reverse complement strand
TTTAAAAGTAAAGTAGAAATTTTTCTGGAGAAGACATGTCAAAGGGACACAAGGGCCCCAGAAAGAACAAGAGTCTGGAGAAAGAGCTTCATTGGCCAAAGATAGAACAGTTTAAGCAACAAATAATGAAATATTTTATTTTTGTTCCAGATTAATATGAGGGTACAAAGTTGTAGTTCAGTTCTAAGATAAAATTCAAGTTGTTGAGCACTTCATCCAGGGGGCATGCTGAACACCCTCAGACTTGACTACTGGCACAGTTTAAAATAAATATCCAGTAATGTGCATTAATGTACATAGTTACCATTCAATAAAAAATAAATAAATAAATAAATATCCATTAATCATCATCAATATAGGTAAAAGCAATGAAATTCAAAGAAAGTGTCACAGTGAAATGAAGTCTAGGAGCCTTGGGTTACCTTAATACAGTGTAACATTGAATTGCAGTGTATTCCTTACTGCCATTATTATATTTTGCTATGATTATTCCAACACAAGTCTAAATTCTGGGCTATAGCCTTTGAGAGTAAGACCATAGAGATCAAACAATCAATTCAAGCAAAAAGAAAGCCAGGAAAACAAAGCATGCTGGAATGAAGCATGATATTGGAGGAAGAATGATGCATCATTCCTTTCTGTGCTGGGAATATTGGTTCCTTAGTTTTGATATCCTGACATTATTCATCTACACTCCCATGTTAGATAATAAAATTATGAACTTTTAATCCCAAGAGAAATCTCTTCCTTTGTATTCACCTTCTTTATGTCAGTCTAGTAGACTACATAGTTCCACTAAAATTGCAAGTAAATTTAACACCAAGTTGCCTGGTAAATGATTTTCTTTTTCTTAATATGTCTTCTACAATCCATCTTTTCTCCTACCATCATTTATTTGTGAAAATAACTGAAGGAATCCTTTCTCTTTCTTACACTGACCTGTTCCTTGGCTGTGACCAGTCGATAATTCTCATCCCAGGAACAATGCATTGTTTACTTTTCCTTTTATATGGGTCCTTGTGTTGTATGATGTCTACTCAACATTATTAGCTAAATATTTATTAGATAATGAACTGTGTGTCTTAATAAAAATAACTGGAATTCCACAATACTGTCTCTCTAAGATATTTAAGGATTTATTAGTAGAACCTTCTTATTGAGTACATAACTATTGCACTTACTTTTTCCTGCAGAGTTGCCCTCTCTGGCATATTAAAGAAGTACTATTCAGAAATATTTAAAAAGGCATTAGATAACATTGTATAAAACTCCCATTGCCCTTTACTTACGGAAAATTTCTTTTTGGTTATATTCTTCCATTTCCTAATAAAATTCTTTGTCTGATGAATTCAGTAAAGATAGAATTCAGATATTTTTGCATCTTTTCCCAACAGTGTTTCAAAGTAATACCCATAATATAACACCAGTGTTCTTAGAGAGAGAGACTACTTTTCCCTACCCTTTCCCAAGTTATTTTTATTACTTAACTAAAGTAAGTAACTTCTTCCATTTTAATTTGCAAAATTTTAATGTTCCAGAATTTTTCTTTGTCAGATCATCTATCTAGGTGGATAGAATTGGGCACAATTCTATCTTCATGAATATGCAGTTCTTTTAATACTATCTTATTTTCCTCCCTGCCCTGGCATCATAAAACTAATTGTCATGGTATCATCAAATAATCACCTAGAAAAAGGAAAAATGTTCCACCACTGACTTAAAGTTATATTTGACTAATTGGCCTCCCAGATCCCAAATGATTCACTATCAGGCTGAAGGCTTGAGAATAATTTTAAACATTGCTAGTACAGAAACTGGGGAGTTTAGTAAAACTGGTAAAGTAAAGAACGATAGGAAAGAGTTCACTTGCTTTCTTGTCATGTCAATGGAAGCAGTAGGAATCAACTCCATCTTGAGCTCACCTATATCTATTGGTACCTTACCATTTTATAATGGTCAGCAAAGCTCCTCTCTGTATTCAACATCAGTGCAGAATGTTTGCGTCTTTCATCGGTCACAAGTAATCAAGCACTGATAACATTACCATCCCGACCTCCAATTAGGTCACAAGTTTTCCCTCCGATTATTTATTTGTTTATTTATTTATTTTGTGAGGCAGAGTCTCACTCTATCACCCTGGGTACAGTGTCCTGGCATCACCATAGCTCACAGCAACCTCAAACTCTTGGGCTCAAGTGATCCTCCTACCTCAGCCTCCTGAGTAGCTGAGACTACAGGTCCTTGCCACAATGCTGTGTTAGTTTTTCTATTTTTAGTGGAGACAGGGGTCTCACTTTTACTCAGCTGGTCTTAAACTTCTGAGTTTAAGCAATTTACCCACTTCAGCCTTCCAGAGTGCTAGGCTTAGAGGCCTGAGGAGTAGAGGCCAGATTTTTCATTACCTCGTATTCATTTGATCTATTTTGTGTACTCTAATGTTCAAGGTACAGGGTGTTCATAAAGTTCATGTGTAATTTAAAATAGTTCTCTATTTGCTGTGCTTTAGTTAAAATAGTTTAAGTAAAATAAAATGTGCAAATTTCTTTTTGATAAAATGATTTATTTTCCCTTGAGTAACTACTGAGTAGTGGGATTGCTGGATCAAAAGGTTGGTCTACTATTAATTCTTTGATGAATCCTCACACAGTTTTCCATAGAGCTTGTACTGATTTGGAGTCCCACCAACAGACTTTAAGGGTTCCTTTTCCTCTGCATCCATTCTGGCCTCTCTTGTTTGTGTACTTTTTTTATAAAACACATTCTAACTGGGGTAAAGTGATAGCTTATTATGGTTTTAAGTTGCATTTCCTTGTTGATTAGTGATGTCAAGCATTTTTTCATATGTTTCTCGGCTATTTGTCTATTTTCTTTTGAGAAGCATTTGTCCATGTCTTTTGCCTAATTTTTAATAGGGTTTTTTTTTTCTTTCTGTTTAGCTTAAGTTCTATATAAGTCCTCATTATGAGCCCTTTATCAGACATGTAGCTTGTAAATATTTTTTTCCTTTCTGTAGGTTGGCTACTTGCTCTGTTGTTTCATTAGCTGTGAAGGATCTTTTTAGTACAATCAGATCCCATTTATTAATTTTTATAGTTGCCATGATTGCTGCTAATGAAGTCTTATTCTTAAATTCTTTATCTAGTCCAATATCTGGAAGAGTTTTTCCTATGTTTTCATCTAGAATTCTGATGGTTACATACCTTATATCTAAGTATTTTACCATCTAGAATTATTTATTTTATTTATTTATTTTTTTGAGACGGAGTCTCAAGCTGTCCCCCTAGGTAGAGTGCCATGGCATCACAGCTCACAACAACCTCCAACTCCTGGGCTCAAGTAAGTCTCCTGCCTCAGCCTCCCAAGTAGCTGGGACCACAGGCATCTGCCACAACACCCGGCTATTTTTTGGTTGCAGCTGTCATTATTTGGCAGGCCTGGGCTGGATTTGAACCCACCACCATAAGTGTATGTGGCTGGTGCCTTATCCGCTTGAGCCATAGGCGCCAAGCCATCTTGAATTATTTTTTGTGAGCGGTGAGAGGTCCTGTAGGGGCCTGTTTTATTTGTCTGCATGTGGCTATCCAAGTTTTCTAGCACCATTTATTGAATAGGACATCTTTTCCCCAGTATACATTGTTGTCTGCTTTGTCAAAGAGCAGGTGGTCTTAGGTAGATAATTTTGTGTCTGGATTCTCTGTTCTGGTCTATCAGTTTATGTCTTCATGTTGCACCAATATTATGTTTTGTTCACTCTAGCCTTGTAGCATAGTTTGAATTTGACAAATATAGTATCATTGAAGAGACAATTCTTATCTATACTGATATAAGATGTAAACCTCAGTTTTAATTTATTTTTGTGTAGAAGTTATAAATGGAGATATTTTGAGTTCACTACACCTTTGAATAAATTTCTTCTGATAAAATTAGTGCATTTAGACACTAACATAAAAAATGTTTTATTTGTTTAAATACAAAAAGAGGTAAGATAGTTTTCAGAAATATGCATTTAAAATATATTATAGTATTTAATTGACAATTATATCCCTAATAGTGGTTAAGGAAATATTCTATGTACCATACACACAGGATCAAGTCTTCTGAGGTTTTTTTTTTTCCCCTTTTTCCTCCTCTTCTGCCACAATGAATGTCTTCCTATTAATGGAGGCGTCAGCATTACTGGTGATGCAAGAAAATGAAGGCATATTGCATTTCTATAAAGAATCTGCAGTTGTGAAAAAGCTGTGAAAATAAATGTTGGCTCATATACTTAAAGCTTTAATGAATCTGAAAGGAGGAAATAGATAAAATTAGAAAGAATAAACTTATAAAATTAGAATAAAAAAGAATAATGGATGGGCATGTAAATGGACTAAATACTGACTTAATGAACTTCTATTTATTAAATGTAGAAGCAGTGGGATTATTAATTTTAGGGCACTTCCTAGATTTAAATGCCCTGCGCTTATTTCCCACATGCTCTCTCTCACTAACTTGGCAAGTGCTTTGTTGTGAGGTAGATGTGGTTTGAAAATATTTTATCCTTTCTCTCCATTTCCATCTTAATAACTGTGTGTTACCTTTTCACCCTCAGAAGAGTTTAGGGGCTTGGAGGTAGAGGAAAGTAAGTGGATAACAACATATACTATGATTGTGTATATATTTTGTAAAAATGTTACTATTTTGCTATTTCTACCATGTTGCTATTTTTGTTAATCTAGTAGAATGGGAGATTAGAAATAAGTCATTAAAGGTATAAAATGAGATATTTTCTCATATTTATTTTATCTTAAATATACCTCAAAAAATGGGACATTAATATTGTTGAGGTACTTTTCAGCTCTAATTGAACTGCTATGGCTGCTGTCCCAGTCCCTTACCTGTTTGTTAGGGCCTCTCAGCAGATTCAAGGACTAGAAGGCCATAGTCAATGTAGCTGACTTTTATATGTATTCATTAACAACTATGCAAACAAAGAGACCTAGCTCCTGGAAACCAGCACAAGAATAAATTGCATTAAATCTCAGTACAAACGTCCTTACATGTCACGCTCCCTTCTGATGGCATACCTGGAGATACAACTGGTAGTTACTTCCCCCATACATTCTTGAACTTGCATTCCAGTCAGCCCTTTCCTGGGAAATTTGAAATGTTTTGCCCATCCATACAAACTCAGTGCCAGGACTTCTCTCTGTTTTATGCTTGCAGGAATTTCTTAATAGTATGGTCCTTTATCTACTTTAAAGGGTTACTCTCCAAATTAGTTCTGCCTGAGAAAAGGTCATATTGATAGATATATTGAAGTAAGGTATTTTTATTTCTGTTTGTATTTACAAAACATCATGATTATCACCAAACTTAATATATTCAACTATTTTATATCTGTCATTATCCTTGAAATCAATCTGGTTCATCAACCAGATTGGTTGATCTACAGTCAGGTGTCTGTAGAAATAACTTTTACATAAACTCATATTTCTCTCCATTTGTCCTTGTATAGTGACTTAATCCTATCAAGATATATTCCTGCCCTGTGGTTTTTTTTTTTTTTAACAGTCTGTCATTGCCTTCAAATGTGTGTTAATATGCTTTAATTAGTTACTGGTGATAACGCTTGACTTTAAGCTACCAAATGTGAAATCAAACATAGTGATAAAATCATAGTGGCTTGAGATCGAATTTTAATGAGAGTTTTATAAGTGGGTATTTAAATAGGCACTTACTTAAAAGTCATTTTCTCCTATATTAATTCACGGAAGTATTATAGACAAGCGTTCTCACTTAGCAACAGAAACAATCTACTGCTTACTACCAGTGAAGGATAATTAACAACATTGACTACACAGAGAATTTCTATAAAAACATGTCATTTAAAAATAAAGACAGTAAACATGATGTAAGACCTTTCTTGTTATTTAATATGTAATTTTATATTTTTAATTTAATCTCTGAAGCATTGCGACAAAAGTTAATGCACTTTTATTATTTTGCCATGACAATTATTTTTTTTCATTGCAACTGTAAAATTCTATAGTAGCTTATCAACACCTACCTTCTTCCTTTAGAAAAATGCACTTCTGTGATTCTTCAGTGTAATTATTGTGGTTCATAAAAACTGTGTTATTATGTTGGCTTAGCATAATATGCTTTTTACATCAAAATAACTTATAGTAACTCTCTCCTCTGTTGGTAATTATAACCCAAGTCCATTACAGCAATAAACTTGGGCTGAGTACTTGATGGACCACTTTATTTTATTCTAACTACCCTTTTTCTATTATGACTATTTATTATGTCTTCATAAATGTGATGCACAGCAATAGTAAAGTGTAAAGACACCAACACATCTAACTCTTTTCCTGAGGTATGATTTTTTTCTTAGGCAAGGGTTCCAAGGTGTTATTTATTTGGAATATTGGAAAGTATGCCAAAGCCATATTATCCTAGGTGTCTTCATCATGTAAAAGAGCTACATGAACACATACCATTGAATACAATCAACATTTCCCATAAGGCATGGCTTTGTTGCCAATTGTGGCTTTACTCCTAATCTGCCTACAAAAATTAAAGAAAAAGCACTAAGACTGAACACAGGAAATTATTTTAGCAAGTGGAAATGTGCTTAGTGATGTTGATCACTGAGTTGCTGAAAGGTGGATACTATTTCCTTTTCGCATACTGACTATAGAAATATGCGGCTTCTTTCCATACCAAGAACTGCTGTTTTGCTTTTTAATATATTTTTGTTATGCCAGTAGAAAATACCTAATTCATCTGCAGAAATAAAACATTTCCTGAAAATGGATTTATAGATAATGTATTAAATTTGTAATGTGACCTGATATAAAAAGCATATAATAATCTCATTGCTATAACTTCCAGTCACAATTTTACAAATAAAAAAGGTAAAAATCTGCTAGGTTGTGTTGGTATCTGCAATTATAAGCCCATTGTACAGCAAGTGAAAAACTTTTGCAAATATGATATTGTTAACCAGACATTTTTGCTTATAATGATACCGCCTAATTTGATTTAAACTCATTTTTTCTTGTCTTTTCATAAATAAAGCTGTTGATCCTATATGTTTGAAAATATTTATATTATCTTCTTTCTTTTTCCAAGATTAAATTCCATGTGAAAATTTTTTCATTCCATTTCTTTTTTTTGGCCAGGGCTGGGTTTGAACCCACCACCTCTGGCATATGGGGCCAGTGCCCTACTCCTTTGAGCCACAGGTGCTGCCCATGTGTTTGTTTTTTTTTTTTTTCTTTTTTAAATGCATGTTTGCTGTGCTTCCCACAAAGGTCCTATGATCTCCAAAACCTTCTAATTATAGGACTTATCACTTTACTTAGATTGGAAAGACAGAAAAATTCATTTGTATAAATTAGTTCAAGTGGATCCATGCTCCATCCTGTGGCATTATAATAAAAGGTGTGTTATCTCAATGATGAAGAACTTTTTTCCTAAGCTGAACCTTCTATTCTCAAACAACTGAAATTGTAAACAAATATTTTTAATGATTCAATTTTTGTATCTCTGAAAATGCACTTTTTGGCCCTAAATCTACCTCTAAATGATAGGACAGTGGAAGTCACAAACTCATGTCAAATGTTTATACTATTTATTACAAACTATTATTATTATTTTTTGAGACAGAGTCTCACAATATCTCCCTCAATAGAGCGCTGTTGCACCACAGCTCACAACAACCTGAAACTCTCAGGCTTAACCAATTCTCCTGCCTCAGTCTCCCAAGTAGCTGGGGCTACATGTGCCCACCACAGCGCCTGGCTATTTTTTGGTTACAGTTGTCATTGTTGTTTAGCAGGCCGAGGCCTGGCTCAAACCAGCTAGCCTGGGTGTATGTGGCTGGCGCCCTACTCACTGAGCTACAGGCACTGAGCCTATTACAAATTATTTTTACTATATGAATAACATATATATGATTCTTTCCAAAACCACTAATAAATAATTTTCAGTGTAGGAAAATAGAAATGAAAAAAGTAACAATTAGAAAAATTATCAGAAATCTCATATACAGAGATAATAATAATTATTATGACATACATTTTTAAAAATATAAATATACACATGAGTATGCATCATACACTTGATACCTATAGACAACCCCATATTAAAAAATATTACCTGCTTTATACCTATTACTAGATTCATGTCCCAAAAAGGCCCAAACAATGAGGTACAAAGTGTGACCCATGAGAACGTGGGATAAACACCAACAGATTTGCATACATTTTCAAATTTATAAAGACATAAATTAGCATACCATGTGTGGAAGTGGATATTAAGAGTGTAGAATTAAGAGTGTTAAATTTATTTTTCACAGATCTGAAGAATGTGTGTGCTGGCCAATTCGTTTCCCTGTAAGGAGATTATTCCTGGCTTGAACACAGCCACCTTCCTGCTGTGTCCTCACTTGGCTAACATAAAATCAGTAAGCTTTTATCTTCTCATAAGAACACTAATGCTATGATGAGGAACTCTCCCTTCTAACCTCATCCAGACCTAATTAGCTCCTGAAGACCCACCTCTTAGTACCATTTCAAGGGGAATACTATGTCTATTCTATTACAATGTCAATTTACTGAGTTTTCAGTTTCAGTTGTTATATATATATATATTTTTTTTTTTTTTTTTTTAAACAGAGCCTCAAGCTGTCACCCTGGGTGGAGTGCCATGGCATCACAGCTCACAACTACCGGGCTCAAGTGATTCTCCTGCCTCAGCCTCCCAAGTAGCTGGGACTACAGTCACCTGCCACAGCACCCAGCTATTTTTTGTTGCAGCTGGCCATCATTGTTTGGCGGGCTGGGCTGGATTCGAACCCGCCAGCTCAGGTGTATGTGGCTGGCACTTTAGCTGCTTGAGCCACAGGTGCCGAGCCTGGTTGTTATATTTTATTATGCAATTTTCATACAATTACTTTTTAAAGATTTAGATTCACTTTTGGGCTACTCCATCTCATCATCTATTTCTTAACCATATGCAGCACAGTTAACAGATGGTCCGTGTACAATAATTCCAAAATCCCAAGGGAAGACAGTGCTCAGATGTATGGCCGTGAGAATAGGGTGAAAACACAATTTATCAAATTGGCAATTGCATTAAAGATTTTTGGACCTGGAGTGAAGGGGAGCAAGTCATGTCTAATTCTAGTTTGCCCTCCTTTGAGATTATATCTCATCAAGGATTTCAGCAGAAATAAATGCTGGCCTGTTGACTGGGTACACAGTTCCTTATAAAGCCTGCATGTTGCCTTCTTTTTCCTCTTTGTTCTGAGAGTCATCTTTCTGGTTGGTTTCCACCTCTCTTGTCCCCATAGAATTTACTGATAAATTTTAGGCTAGCTTCATATAGAAGTGCAGACTCCTGTCTATAGTTTTCTTCTCTCTGGGGCTAATGTGTGGTTCTCTAATCTTGGTTTCAAGACTTTGCTACTTTAGCTGACATGGATTACGGTTTTCTTCTTCCTAACACCTCCAACATTTTGCAAAACTTCCAGGTTACTGCTTTTGGCAGGGCCGCAAGGTTTTGCATCTGGAATCAACAAACGACCTGAGTGGAGGAAAAGTTCAGGGAAAGAGTATTCCTTCTCACTCCTTCAAATCCTAGATTTATTGCTTACATTCTCATGATTCAAACAGTTGGGATTTTTATTTTCTTGGTATATTATCTGGTTTTATAGTTGTTCTCAAGAAAAAAGTTGGTCTGATATGTGAAACCATCATAGATAATTGTAAAAGTCTATTTCATTCTGTTTTATTTCTATCTCATCAAGTACTATAAAAGTGTGATATTACAAATTTACCTCAGAGCTCTTCAATAGCTATGTATTATAGGTTCCAAGGCATAGTTTATTTTCAAAGTTCTGAAATTTTAACTTAACTTATGATTGTTTAAAGGGAGTTTACATTTTTCAAATACAATTGTCATCTTTCATCTTTTTATTCTTTTATAATTTTATTCGATTTCCATAAGAGAGTGTCTTATAGCATTTCCATTTTTATAAATGTACGAAGTCATCCTTTGTTGTTTAATATATGATAACTATCAAAAGTTCTCATAACATCTAAAATATTGTATTTTAATACTTGTCTGTAACTTTTAAAAATTGTGTCATTCTTGTGGGCATGAGATCTGCAACGCCTGACAAAAGAAAGCCAGCCAATGAATCATGACTATCAGAATGCTAAAATAAATGCCATATATAATTAAAAATAGTGTCTGATTTATTAGAGAAATATACCCTTTAGAGGAGATAAAGCTTTGTATTAAGACATATTTAATACTCCTACATAATCTTTCTTTCTTTCAGGAAATACAATATTCTTATCACCATTTTTCTTAAACTTCTTAACAAACCAGTTAAAAAGAAAAAAAAAAAAGACATAATCTTTTAAAATGATTTTGACCCCAACAGTATAAAATAATTTTCTTTGTTCCATTTTCCTGATTGTGGACATTTCCATATATCATCTAAATATTATAGGAAAAAAGTGAAAAAAAAACCACATGAAGTTGATGCTAAATAGAACATAAGATTTCCAAAACATGATCTTGTCAGCGGACTCTGTTAATTCAAAGAAATCTACCTCCTAGTTTTGCTCCTCAAAGTAAAGAATAGAAATTATACTTACTGAATAGCAAAGATGCTGATCGGAAACAACAGAGAAATTAACAGTATTGATGATAGCTCTGAAAAAATTTTAAAGATACTGCACTGACATGTCTAGGTAACTACTTACCTATACACTGTAAGAATCTGTAAATGCACACATTAATATTTTCTTTTAGAGATTTTTGTATGTGTGTATATATATATATATATATATACTTATTGGATTACCTTTAATGTGTTATTTAGTTAATACAACGAAAATTCTTCACCATTTCTTTTGTGCGTAGTTCAGAGGATGGGTGAGGCTTGAAAACTTAGTTCTAATGCCTCTGTCCGCCTTAAGGAGGGTTGCTTCTTAGCATCCTATACACAAGGAGAGATGTTCCTCTTTCCATGTAGACTTCAGAAATTGAAAATATGATTATCTTTCAACATGACATCAGTAGTGAACAATAATAAGAGTTTTCTTTGAATAGCAGATAATACTATAAAATGTTGGCTTTTATTATGTACATTTGAGCATTCTTAAGTGATTACTTTAAAATGAAATTGTGCTCTGACCCATTGCTTTCAATGCTCTGACCCATTGCTTTCAAAAATGTTTTATATATTTAACGGTTACTTCTTATAATATAAAAGTTCTACATTAAGAGTGGTATAAATGTTCTTTCCTTCCCAATAGTAACTTTATTAAAAGCTAAAGCAATAGCAACAACAACAACAACAACAAAAGCATATTATCTTTTAATATTTAAGTTTTTAACACTTATTTACTTAGCAGAACCTATGCATCTGAGATAAAATGAGAAGGACAACAAAAATCATGCATTTTATATTTAATATTCTAGCATTATAAATGAACACAACTATTATCATATGTAGTACTTTAATAGTCCATGTAAATATTCTAAGATACTGCCTTATTTCTAAAATAATTTAGGCCCCACCAACTGATTTAGGAATCTCTCTCTCTCTTTCACACACACACACACACGCACAGAGAAAGAGGGAGGGAGCAAAAGGAAATAATATTGTAAAAGACGTATTTTTTTCCGCAACTGCCCTATGCATACTATGCATTCATTTTGGAAGTTAATGAGCATTTATTGAGTCTTCATTACCAAATAACTGATTTCTGAAAAGTAGAAAATTTAGTCATTATAAAAAATTTACAGTGCAATACCACTTGCATTTTTTAATAACCATACTTAAGGGAAAAATAGTGAAATGACCCCAATGTCACACAGCTGGTAATGTTATACCCAAAGGAAGCAGAATAGAGAAACGCCAGCACACTGAGTCCAAATTAAGCAAGGGTCCTTTATTTATTGGCCTGACCAAAAGTAGGCTTACACCTCAAAGTCTCTCACCCCCCTATAAGCAGGGGTGGAAACCTTTGTTAAGGGGTTTTCGGTAGGGAAGGAGGAATCCTTAATGCAAGCCGAACTTCACAAGAGCCAATGCCTGGTAAGGTGAGTCCTTACAAGGGGAGGCTGGGGTTTTGTAGTTATTACTAAACTCTTTCAGGCGAGCTTCCTGTCTTAAAGGGAGAGTGTTGAAAGCCCTCAGCAAGATGGAGTTGGGCATAATAGTAAGTGATGAATCCTGAATTCTAATTCTAGTCCTTCTACCTTTAATGTACATGCACTTTACAGTATATGTCACTACTTTCAAGCTTAGATATAAAAAAAAGTGACTGATAAATTGGGTTATATAAACAATAGATCAAGGCTGTGAAGGCCAAGTAAGGGAGATTACAGAATATAAAACAGGATGATGGAGACTGTGTTTGGAAAACATCTATGCACAAGGTACATAAGGTGCATAGGAGCAGGTAGAGACAAAGTAGGCAAGGAAATATGCACTCCTATGGTTCTATTATTAAACAATTAGCCAGCACGCCCTGGAAAACAATGATATTAGCCACTATTGGAAAAAGCAATAAAACAAACAAGCAAACAAAAAAGATAGAAAATGGAAAACTCTGGGAAGAAAAGGACTAGGATAAATTGCATCAGAGGATGAAAATGTAGTGAATTTAAAATGATGTAAGATTATTTTATTAGGGATATTAGAGATGCTGTGGATATTAATAATAACAAATTTACATTTGACTTCAATAAATGTGGGGAAAGGAATGATGTCTTTATTTCTTCATTTATGAAAACTATTACCCAGTAAAAACAAAAATAAGCACTGTATATGGGTTTTAGTGTATATTCCATGAATTAGTTGAATAAAACAAATAGTCATAGGAGTTATTGTCAGGCAACTCAAGATTTAAATCACATTTCTGTATTTTTCATTTTGTGATCATAAGTTAAAACATTATTTTGGTCTACTTTCTTTTTCATCTGTATAACAGAAATATAGACATGTACCTGGTCATATCATAATGAAAGTCACATAAAATATATATAAATTATGTCTGGATAGTGTAGTCATTCAGTAAAGAAATATTGTAGATAATTATTGGATTATTAATTTGAAAGTGTACATCTTTTCTTTCTAAACTAATTTAGAACATTTATTTTACTTTTATAATTATTCAAAGGAATTACTTAGATATAACCTTAGCATTTATTATGTAATATTATTTGTTACTGTCTTCATCTTTCCTTCTATAGTTAAGCTTTCTATTCTTTAGTAATTAATGCAATCAAAGTAAAACTTTTAAGATAAATGTAAAGACTTGTGCAGTGGTTTTTAAAAAACAAACATGTAGAAATATTCTGCAAATAATAGACAATATGTATACCTTAGGTGAGACTGCTCCTGTTAGCCAAGGTCGGTCAAGGCTGAGGGCTCAGTCCTGTGCCATTAACACACATTATCTGCAGTAACTGGAGAGTATGAGTAACCTTGTCTTAAAGGGCATCTCTGTGACCTCTACAAGGATACAAAAGTCATTGAAATGTGTATAATGGGAAAGTGCATTTCTAAATGTTTATTCATTTAATATAGCATCTTCTACACCCTTTTTTCTTATATCTCCATACTAACTGTGTCAATAGGTAATTGATGCTGCCTAGAAGTACTGCTTTTAGTATAAGAATAGCAGGAATAACATTTTTAAAGAATCATTAAAAGAAAAGAAGAACTTATAATTTTTTTGGCAAGCCAATGTTACTCCAAAACCCAGAAACATAGGTCATCACCAGGATGTTTCATGGGGTAAAGTTCTTTTTAGAGAGAAGGAAGTTGGGGAATACAGAGAATTTCTACAGCAAAAGACTGCAGGAAAGACAAGAGACAAACATTTCCCTCATTGTACCTTTTTCCTCTATCTCTCTCGCTATGGAACTCCAAGGAGAGAAAAAACATTTAAAACTCCTAATAAATCAGATAGTCAACAATAGATAACAGTAAGTAATGGCGTGCTTATTTGGGGAAGCATAACTTGGGGAATTATAGCATCTAAGTCACATAGAATGCATCCCAGAGAGATAGTAAATAATCTGCTAAGAACTGTGGTCTAATTGTCAGCCTCCCAGAACATTCCTGACTCAGCAAGTTTCATAGAGGGTATGCATGCATTCTAAATATTCTAATACATTATGATGAGAGAACACGGGAGGGCTGAGAGGGCTAGACCACAGTGGTGGTTTAATACTGTGCAAATAGGTGGAGAGTGTGAATTTTTATTCATATATTTGTTCACATTCCTGACTTTACATACTATGGCAATCAAAAGTCTTTGGCAATGCCCAAAAGACTAGATTGAATATGTTGCAAAATAGTGGTCATAAATCCAGTGACCAGATCAGCACAAGCCAAAATACTCACTTGTAGCCTGGTTTCTGAAGCCTCCTCCCCTATCCTAAGCACTCACAGAGCCACTTGGGAGATAAGCAAGCAGTGTAGGAAATCTAAGCCCTCACCTGGAAGAGAGAATCATCACGAGGAGACCATTCGAACTAGATCAAAATAGGATTATAAATTGGAATTGATTACAAGTTTAAGAGGGTTTAGGTCATGCATGGTGGCTCACACCTGTAATCCCAGCACCCCAGGGATGATGAGATGGGAGGTTGCTTGTACTCAGGACTGAGCAAGATTAAGACTGTCTCTACTAAAAATAAAAAATTAGCCAGCATAGTGTTAGTGCCTGTAGTGCAAACTTCTTGGGAAGCTGAGGCAAGAAGATGGATTGAGTCCAGAAGTTTGAGGTTTCTCTGAGCTAGGTTGATGCCATGGAACTTTAGCCTGGCAACAGAGGAAGATTGTCTCAAAAAAGCAAAAAAAAAAAAAAAAAAAAGATATAAAATTAAGTAACAAAATAAAATACTGTTTATCCTGGAAGACACTGTGAGATCATTATATAGTAAGTTATCTTTTCCATTTCCCAAGCTAAGAGAGGACTGCAGGAGTGAATTTTCAATTATAGGATATAAAGTTGTTGCATTTTGAGTAGCATGAATAGTTTGAGTGAATTTGTTATACTCTCCTGAATGTACAAATGAGTTGACTTGAATTTGGAAACCTCGTTTAACACTCTGCCTTCTCACTTGCTGTAACTAGTGTATAAAAGCCACTGGGATTTAAAAATAAGCATCTTCTGAGAGCCATACGAATCACAATTCATAAATATTATCAGTTTTAAAACCTTTCCAATCCACCCACATGCTCGCCAGCTCCTATTTAGTTCAGGCTAGAAAGAAGTTGGTGGGTTATCCTACAGTTTTAAAAGAGAAAAACATGAATATGAAATCATCTGATGATTTTATCATCTATTTCAGGTTACAACATGTAATTAAGGTGTTTTTGTTTAATTTTGTTTATTTTGCATTATAAAATCCATCTTCCCATTTAGCTTTCCTCAGTGTCAGAAGATGATGGTCTCCCCTCGTGCTTGAATTTCTATTCCTCACATTGTTCACAAGCTGAGTGATGAGCTTTCCTCTGTAAGAATGGTGTGTCTGCACTTTTTCTCCACTGTCCTCCTTATCTAATGTGTAAGGGTTAAGCTGTTCACACTGCAACTTCCAGCAGCCAGAAGAATATTTTTTTTCACCATTACTAAGACCTCTTTATAAATCCATAACATCCACAGTACTGATCAGCTCTGTCCATAAACTTTCTGTATTTTAAAATAACTGTCAGTTCTTCAAATTGAACAGGTTGTTACTTCCTATAACCAGTGATCAACTGTTTTTGACATCCAAAGATTGTACTCAGCAGTGTCACTAATCTCTTATCATGGAATAAGAGGAACCAAAAAAACGTGTGCAACATCTTGCAACATCGGAGTGGAACAAGAAAATCATTATGTCAGATAAGGTTTGACATAGGACAGGGAAGGGAAATAAAATAGGAAATGGAAAGATCTTCTAGAACTCAATAAATCAATGGTAAAGAAAGTAAATTGCAGAAAAGAAAAAAATTAACATAAAAGAAAGTTATGCAATGTTACAAATACATTTGAAAAATTAATGTGTCAGAAAGAAGACAGGCTGGAATCCTGAAAAGAGGAGGCTTGTTCACACTTCATTGTCTGGTAGATATGAGAATTCTTGTCACAAGAGAAAAGAGTAATCTACTTTAGGTCAAAAGGTATATTTTTTTTTTCATTTTTTTCAATCAGCAAATACTTGAGTGCTTACTAAAATTGCGGCCCTATGCTGCGCTGGAGGCTCTCGAAGATAAACAGGATATAGTCCCTGTTTCTAAATGCTTCCCAGTCTGGTAGGAGTAATAGACAAAAAGCAAATTATCTCAATAAAGATATTAAATTCTGTAATAGGGGTTTATGGAGCTAAAGGGAAAGATCTGGCTTGGAATGTAGAAGGAAAATGATTGAATAAAGGTAGGAGGTAAACAACATCACAAGCAATTTGGCACTGTTAATGGCAATGGTGTCCCTAGCATGACGTATACAGCACATTTTATATTAAAAGACAAATGTTTTGACAGTTCATAACATGTTTGAAGAAAGACAAATGGTTTATATGGGAAGAAAATAGAACATATAATGGTGAATAAAAAGATAACTGATTTGAGTTGTAGATAAAGACCAGTACATAAAGAATATTTTATATCATAATAATACATTTAAATTTTATTCTTAAGGTAAGAAGAAACCAGTCCTAAATTTAAAACACGAGTGTAGTATAATCTGATTTTCTCTTAGGAAAAGCAATCTTTTGCACATAGTAAAGAATTGTTTGGATGTAAGCAAGAATATATTGTTAGGAATTATTAGGGATATATTATAGTTTCTATAAAAAATATTAATAAATATGATGGATGACTCTGAAGGATTAAGAGCAACAATGAAATAAATAAGAGTTACTGAAGTTACTGAACAAGTTGGATTTGCTGATGGAATGTGAGGAATGAAGAAAGAGGAAAAATTAAGTATGAGCCCGACATCTATTTTATTGACTAGATGAAAATTAATGCCCCTCCCTGACTGCCAGAATGTAGAAGAAAGAGCTATTTGTTGTTTTTTTTGTTTGTTTGTTTGTTTGTTTGGCAGGGCTGGAGATGTTGAGAAGCAGGAAAGTATAGTTCCTATTTGATCTACCTTAAGTATGATATGTTTAGTACTAATCTATCTTTATCAGGACATATAATTGGTAACCAGCTGTACATGTATAGGTCAGAAAAGATGGCATGCACCTGCACTCCCACCTACTGGGAAAGCTGAAGCAGGACTGGGAGTTGAGGATACAGTGAACTATGATCACACAACTGCACTCCAGCCTGGGCAACATAGCAAGACCCCATCTCAAAAAAAAAAAAAAAAGAAGAAGAAGAAGAAATAAAGAAGGAAGGGAGAGAGAAGAGAGAGGAGAGAAAGAACTATCTGAAGAGAATGTTCAGAGGTGAGAAGGTAGATTTTGCTATTCTTCAGATGGCCAGTGGTCATGTACTATATGGGAGTTGGAACAAGATGAGCCAATGCTCAGAATTAACACTGAAGAGACAAGGGATGAATCTAAAGAGAACTGAATTTTTAAGTAGTGATTAAAGGGAATCGTAAACTGTAATAAAAAACAAATTGGGGTGGCTGGATATTAAGAGAAAGAAAAAAATAGACTTCATTATTAAAGATGTGCTTTGGAGGCCAGCACGTTCCATGAAGCAAACGTCACTCTGATACCAAAACCAGGAAAAGACCCAACTAAAAAGAAGAACTTCAGACCAATTTCCCTAATGAATATAGATGCAAAAATTCTCAACAAAATCCTAGCCAATAGATTCCAGCTTATCATCAAAAAAGTCATACATCATGATCATGTAGGTTTTATCCCAGGTATGCAAGGCTGGTTTAATATATGCAGGTCTATAAACATTGTTCACCGTATCAACAGAAGTAAAACCAAAGACTATACGATGCTATCAATAGATGCAGAAAAAGAATTTGATAAAATCCAGCATTCTTTTCTAATTAAAATACTGAGGAGGATAGGCATAGGTGGCATATTTGTTAAACTGATTGAAGCTATCTATGGCAAATCCACAGCTAATATTTTACTGAATGGAGTAACTCTGAAAGCTTTTACTCTTAGAACTGGAATCTGAGAAGGTTGTTTTCTGGCACGATTACTATTCAACATAGTGCTGGAAGTTTTAGCCAATACAATTACACAAGACAACAAAATAAAGGGCATCCAAATCAGAGCAGAACAGGTCAAACTCTCCCTCTTTACTGATGATATGATCTTATACTTAGAGAACCCTAAAGACTCAACCAAAAGACTCTTGGAAGTCATAAAATAAAATACAGTAATGTTTCAGCATATGAAATCAATATCCATGTATCTGTAGGCCATGAACCTGTCTTCTTCAGAGAAGTTTCTCTTTAAGTTTCTTGCCCACCCTGAGAGGGGATCACTTGTTCTCTTCTTGCTAATACATTTGAGTTCTCTGTGGATTCTGGTTATTAAATCTTTGTCAGAAACATAACCAGCAAATATGTTCTCCCATTCTGAGGGCTGTTTACTTGCTTTACTTGCTGTGCTTTTGGTTGTGCAGAAGTTTTTAATTTGATGAGGTTCCAGTAGTGTATTTTTGATGTTGCTTCAATTGACCGGTAGGTCCTCTTCATAAAATTTTCACCCAGGCCGATTTCTACAAGTGTTTTCCCTACAGTTTCTTCTAGTATTTTTATAGTTTCATGTCTTAAGTTTAAATCTTTGATCCAGTGAGAGTCTATCTTAGTTAGTGGTGAAAGGTGTGGATCCAGTTTCAGTCTTCTGCAGGTAACCAACCAGTTAGTCCAGCACCATTTATTAAATGAAAAAATGCTCATCATCCTTACTCATCAGAGAAATGCAGATCAAAACTACTTTGAGATACCATATAACACCAGTAAGATTAGCCCATATCACAAAATCCAAAAACCAGAGATGCTGGCATGGATGTGGAGAAAAGGGAACACTTCTACACTGCTGGTGGGATTGCAAATTAATATGTTCCTTTTGGTAAGACATCTGGAGAACACTTAGAGAACTAAAAACAGACCTGCCATTTGATCCTATAATTCCTCTATTAGGTATATATCCAGAAGACTAAAAATCACACTACAACAAAGATATTTGTACCAGAATGTTTATTGCAGCCCAATTCATAATTGCTAGGTCATGGAGGAAGCAGAAGTGCCCATCAACCCATGAATGGATCAATAAATTGTGGTATATATACACCATGTGATACTGTGCAGCCATAAAGAAAGATAGAGACTTTACCTCCTTCATGTTTACATGGATGGAACTGGAAAATATTCTTCTTAGCAAAGGATCTCAAGAATGGAATAAAAAGTATTCAGTGTACTCAGCCCTACTATGAAACTAATTCATAGCTTTCATAGGAAAGCTATAACCCAATCATAGCCCAATAATATGGGGAAAAGGAAGAGGGAGTGGAGTGGAGGAGGGCATGGGTGGAGGGAGGGTGATTGGCGGGATCACACCTATGGTTTATCCTATAAGGGTACATGTGAATCTTTCTAATTGTAGAATATAAATATCTTAACACAATAACTAAGAAAATGACACAAAGGCTATGTTAACTAGTTTAATGAAAATATTTCAGATTGTATATAAAAACAGCACACTGTGCCCCATGATAGTATTAATGTACACAGCTATGATTTAATAAAAAAAAATCCACAAGTCAGTTGCTTTTGTATATGCCAACAACAGCCAAGATGAGAGGTTAATTAAAGACACAACTCCCTTCACCATAGCCCCAAAGAAAATTAAATACTTAGGAGTATACCTAACAAAAGAGGTGGAGGAACTCTATAAAGAAAATTATGAAACCTCAAGAAAAGAAATAGCAGAGGACTTTAACAAATGGAAGAACACACCATGCTTGTGGCTGGGAAGAATCAACATTGTTAAAATGTCTATACTTCCCAGAGCAATTTACTGATTCAACGCCATCCCTATTAAAATACCAACATCCTATTTTCAAGACTTGGAAAAAATGATTTAGCGTTTTGTATGGAACCAGAAAAAAACCCGTACAGCTAAGGCAGTTCTTAGTAATAAAAAAAAAACCAGGGGGATCACCATACCAGATTTTAGGCTGTACTACAAGGCCATAGTGGTCAAGACAGCATGGTACTGGCACAAAAATGGAGACATAAACATTTGGAATCAAACAGAAAATCAGGAAAGAAAACCAGCAACTTACAGCCACCTAATCTTTGATAAACCTAACAAGAATGTCCACTGGGGAAAAGACTCCCTATTCAATAAATGGTGCTGGGAGAACTGGATATCCACCTGTCAAAGCCTGAAACTGGACCTGCACCTTTCTCTGCTCACAAAAATTGATTCAAGATGGATAATGGACTTAAATTTGAGGCATGAAACGATAAAAATCCTCAAAGAAAGAATAGGAAAAACACTGGAACACTTTGTTTTTATTACTGGGGCCTGGGGAAAGACTTTATGAAGAAGACTGACATGGCAATAGCAACAACTACAATAAACAAATGGGATTTAATTAAATTGAAAGGCTTCTGTAACAGCCAAGGAGACAACAGCCAAAGCAAATAGACGACCTACTCATTGGGAAAGGATATTTACATATTTTGAATCAGACAAAAGTTTAATAACTAGGATCTATACAGAACTTCAATTAATCCATGCAATCCACAAAAAACCAACAATCCCATACATCAATGGGGAAGAGAGATGAACAGAACCGTCTCTAAAGATTGACAAATGGCTAGCAAATATATGAAAAAATGCTCATCATCCCTAATTATTAGAGAAATGAAAATTAAAACCACCCTGAGACATCATCTAACCACAGCGAGAATGGCCTATATCACAAAATTTCAAAACTGCAGATGCTGGCACAGGCATGGAGAGAAAAAAGCATCTTTACACTGCTGGTGGGACTGCAAACTAACACAACCTTTTTAGAAGGAAGTATGGAGAAACCTCAAAGAACTCAACCTAGACCTCCCATTTGATCCTGCAATCCCATTACTAGGCATCTATTCAGAAGGAAAAAAATCCCTTTTATTATAAAGATACTTGTACTAGGCTGTTTATTGCAGCCCAATTTATAATCACTAAAATGTGGAAACAGCCTAAATGCCCTTCAAGCCAGGAATGGATTGGGAAGCTGTGGTATATGTATACCATGGAATATTACTCATCTATTAAAAAAAATGGAGATTTTACAGCATTTGTACTAACCTGGATAGAGGTGGAACACATTATCCTTAGTGAAGCATTATAGGGATGGAGAAGTATGAATCCTATGTATTCAACTTTAATATGAGGACAATTAATGACAATTAATGACATGGTGGGGCATTGGGGAAGGGGTGAGTAGACAGAGAAGGAGGGAGAGGGTGATGATGGTTAAGGACAAAAACCCCCCAGAAAATAGTGACTAATTCTCACATAAATTGGATTCAATTTTGACTAACATATATTACTTAAACCTTATTTTTTACTTCAACTTGTTAATATGTTGTTTAGGATACAGGATGCTGCATCCTCATTTAAGAGTGAATTACGTTTGTAATTTTCCCTTTATAACAGTGTATTTTTTCCGATTTTAATATCAGGTGTATACAGATTAAGCAGAATTATTTTGAAGTATTTCTTCTCTTTCTATTGTCTATAAGATTTGACATGATCAGTTCTTTGAAATTATCTTTTATTTTTATTTATAAATATTAGTTGTCTATTTTTTGAGCCTCTGGGAAAAAAACCATAAGAAATTAATTTATGACTCTATACTGAACCTCAGAGTCAAAGCATTCTATAATAGTCATACTCTCATTTGACAATGTGAATGTTACTTTTTTTACATTACTATTAATATTATTGCTTAATACTTTGTTGTAGCAATCACCTGATTTTTTTTCTGAATGTATCTATTTTCATTCATTCTTCACCAGGTTTTTGTTTCTAGTCTTTATCTTAAACATTATTATTGTTGTTAAATTTTAAGCCTTTTTAATTCTGTGAAGGCAAAAAGTGGAAACCTAATAATCACATGTAAATGTAAAACTAAAATAATAATAATAATAATAAAATAGAAATATTCATCAGCAAAGGTAAGTCAGTAGAGAAAAGTGTCTAATGAATGCATAAGCAAAGCAATTGAAAGTAAGAAAAAATATAGGAGAGTATACTATTTTTTTCAAGAAATTTAGCTACATACAGGGGTATTAGGCATGAAGATACATGGAAAATACTCAATTGAATTTGATTCTTCTTTTTAAAATGGAAAAAAAAGAGGAGAAAAGACTATTGGTGAATACAGAAGTTGTGTATTCAAGGAAAAAAAAGAAATTATTGAACCAGATTCATTAGTAGATATTGGTTTGGCTGGTTTGTGCATCAGATCAGGCCTTCTTCTGCAGGGTAGGGCATAGATTTGGATAAAGTTGCAGGTATTAGTGGAAAGATGGATTGGGGAGGGAGGTTTGAAGAGATATCCATTTAATGAATTTCATCTCAAAAAAGAGTTGTGCTCAGTTGAGAGCTGAGGGAGAGGTGTTGTTATGTGAGGCTTGAATACAGTGGAATGCTTTTTGGAAAAAGATTATAAAAAATAAGGGCGACAACACACAGAAATCTTGCTAGTCAGTGGGGAGAATCAAGTTCTGATAATGTTATTGATCTTGAACTTGTATTGGATCCAATTCATATATTTCTGGAGATCCCTTGGACCCTTGCTGGGTGACGTGGTTGCAAAGGCACACTGCACATTTTTGAATTGGTACAAAGCAGAGTGTCATGGAAGTTAAGGTAGAACATAATGGCTTACTGGATTGAAAGACATAGGAAAAAATTGAAGTCACAGAATAATTCTGGGATTAGGAATGGGTAGGAAAATAGCAAATCCAAGACACAATAAGAAAAAATGGAGATTTCAGGAGATCAGAGATGAGGTCTCTGTCCAGACAGAGAAGAGGAGCAGTGAAGTAAGAAGAGGCTGGACAGATTCTAGGATCTGGAGAATAATACAATGTCGACAGTGTAAGAAGTGGTCTTTCCTACAGTGCTATCCTTTCAAACAATCTCAGTTGACCTGAATCTAATTCAGTAAGGATGACCCAAAAGATAGGAAAAAAACAGGCCAAGGAGATGCCTCATTTGATGGCACTGAATCCAGCACGTCTTCCATATCTGTACCCCATTTGTTATATACACAATTTGTTCCACCTTGGACAATACACAGATCTTTTCCTCAGTTGCTTATTCATGTAATGTTGAATTCATGCAATCTGAAAAATTATGATAATTCAGGCCTTAATAAATATTAAATAAACATATGTAAAGCTTCTAACCTCATTAGTTCAGAACAGGCATCCTCAAACTATGGCCCATGGGCCACTTTCAGCCCACCTAGGACATTTATCTGGCCAGGTGGATGTTTTTGCTGCCACTGCCTGTCCTGCTTAGCAGCCAACTCATCCCATGGCCCGTAGTCCAGCCCTCCAACGGTCTGAGGGACAGTGAACTGGGCCCCTGTTTAAAAAGTTTGAGGACCTCTGGTTTAGAAGATAAGCAAAAGTTAACATTTTAGTTATTAACTGTAAAAAATGGAATTTTCTTAAATAGTAAGAGTATGTTGTCACAAAACATAGTAAATATCGGTAAACGTTGTTTTATTCAAATGCTCCTATTAGGAGATTTCAGAACCCCATAGTTTGCAAATGTGATTTAAAAGTCCCATTTCATAAATGGTCTTCAGGTAAGCAGTTTCATCTAGGGGCCTTAGAAACAAATGCTGACAGTGTTGCAAAGCTAATTTGAAAAGCAGTTGCATCCTGTAAAGTATTTGCTGGGTAATAGCTTCCCCTTATTCATTTGAAGTTTTCATGTAATTAGTTGTTGTCATTGTGGGAGTGACTAAACAAATATGAAAAAGTTCACATGAGTATTTTTGGAGAGGCTTTGTGCTGGATTAATTGGAATCTAAGAGGGTAATAAAAACGTAAGTATATTTCATTAACAGGAAAAAAGCATAGAATATGCAGCTTCCTATCACTCCTCATTGCCACCAGCATCCTAATGATACTTTTCAATTCTTAATCTTTCTATGCCTTTTGTTTAACTTAATGGATTCTCTTTTGGTTCCAGGCACTAATCTCAAAACTTTATAAATTGCTTTCTTTTTACCAATTAAACATTTCGGGGATATGTTTAGCATATTTATTCAAGGTTTGAAAAGACAAACAAACAAAAAAATAAAGCAATGCCTGAATTGAATCTTAAGCTTAAGAGTAAAAAGAATCACATTAATTTAAAATATTGATCCTTTTAAAATGTACTGTCTCAAAATCTTTGAGTTAAGTATTTTTGAACTATTTTTGTTCATCTGTATTTTAGAATTAAACTTATAACTGTCGGCAATTAAAGTATATCTAAAGGGTTAAAATTCAGTCAATGGACAATATCTTTCTAGCAATCCCAAATCCTGTCCTCCATTTTTAACATACTTTTTATTTTTCTCATTACCAAGGTATTTCAAATAGTAAAGAAAATTTGGGAGGGAAAGAAAATATAAAAATGTCGTATAGTGTGATTCCCCTGATACAGAGTGTAAACGTCTGCATTTATATTTGACAACAAATGTTCCCTCATTCTTATTATTGCACAAGCTGCACTACATATACTGAAAAGAGTAGGATGCTATCAGGGTATAGTGCAGGAACAGTTGGAAATCCACAAGGGGAAAAAACACCTCAATTTAAAATCTATAGCATAAAAAGATTAATTCAAAATGGATTATAGATTAAAACATAAAGGGATAAAGACTTTAGAAAACAAGAGAGAAAATGCTTGAGACTTGAGACCTAGAGCAAAGTGAAGACCGTTTATCATCCATATAAGGAAAAAAGCAGATAAATTGGACTTTACCAGAAGAAGTAAGTTTTCTATGCTTAAAAACTCTGAAAGGCTAAAGATTAAAGGAAAATATTTGCAAACCACATAGCTGAGAAAGGATTTATATATAAAACATAGAAACTCCTCAAAACTAAACAGAATCAAAACCAAGAGAAACAAAAAATTGTCAAAAAGCATAAAGTTTTCACTGAAGGTGATTGGCTAACAAGCACATACTAATCTATTGAATATAGTAGCCATTAGAAAAATGCAAATTAAACTGAAAATCAGATACTGCTATACACCTAACAGAATAATAACAAAGGATGGCAAAAATACAGAAAAACTGGAGCTCATACATTGCTGGTAAGAATGTAAAATAGCACAACCACTCAAAAATTCTTAGGTAGTTACTTAACAGACCAAATATGTATTACTTCCCATATAATATGACAATTGCAGTCTTGGAAATTTGTCTCAGAGAAATGACAACCTATATCCCACCAAAACTTACACATGAATGTTCATGGAAACTTTATCTATAATGCCCCAAACTGCAAACAGCTGCCTTTGATAGGTAATAAAATAAATAAGCTGAATAAAATGTAATATACACACACGATGGAATATTAGTCAACAACAAATAGAAATAAACTTTTGATACATATAACTACTTGAGTGGATCTTGAGAGCACTGTCTTCAGTAAAAACTGCAAATCTCAAAAAATAATACTCTGCATAATTTTACTTATATGACAGTCTTTAAAGGACAAAAATGTGACAACACTTCAGAAAACAAAAATGGATCAGTAATTTCCAAATTATGGTGTGGAAAGGAAGAAGAAACTAAAGGATAGCCAAAGGAAATTCCAGTGTGGTGAGAGAACATTTCTGTGTCTTGATTGTATAAACCTCTGTACACAGAGTGAAACTGTACATGTACATATACACATTCACGTGCATTATAAATGCTGATGAAAACTAAATAAAGACTGAAGTCTGGCTAACAGTAAATACCAAGGTCAGTTTCCTGGTTTTAATATTATGTTAGAGTTATATAAAATGTTGTCATTAGAGGAAGTTTAATAAGTGTATACAATTCTCTGAACTATATTTATAAATTCCTTTAAATTATAATTATTTTGAAATGAACAAATTAAAAGATAAATTGATGAAAGAATCATTGAAAGTATGAGCTGAAATTAATGAATTTGAATACAGATTTCAGAACAATATAAAATAATATTTAATTTGAAGAAATCAGTTTAATAGTCAATGTCTGGCAAATAAGAAATAATGATTAAATAGATTAGAAAATAGAGAAAATAGGAAAAGGTTTTGAAAGATAATCTCTTTGTAGTTATAAATTAAAATGTGTTGAAAAGAAAATGTGTAATAAACTATAATCATTAAAATATTTGAATCAGCTTTTAAAATCCATAAACCAAAAATAATCTCTGATGAACAGCTCAGAAGGAAACAAATTTGGAAAAAAAATTGAAAAAAACATATTTGGAAAGCAGAAATAAATGTATCTTCCACAAATGTTATAGAGATTAGTTTGCGAGACAATGAATGTATCCGATTCTATTCTTGGACAGAGAGGGCCTATGAAGCAGAAATACCTTAGTGCAATCTCAGTTATGGACAGAAAGGTACAAATCATAATAAAGTCAGACAAAATAAATCATACATATGTAAAGTTGAAATTCAGGAAAATGATGATTTTTCTCAGGACACTAAGAATAATTTATATATTTGAACACCAATTCATGCAATATACTACATGAAAATATTAATGGAGAAAAATACTATATCAAGTGATGCAAAAAGTAATGCATTAGACTTACTATTATCAAATATTCTTAATAAAAACATTCTTAGCATTTTATGTATAGACAAGAACATCTTTAATTACAGACAGATATATATGCATATATATATATGTATAAATATATATATATCTTTGTCATTGGGAAATACTAGAAAAATCATTTACTCTGGAAAATAATAAGGAATTTTCTTGTACTGGGAATAATAGCTAATTTTCTTGTACTGGGAATAATAGCTAAGACAAGAAATACATAAGAATTAGAAAGGAAGACATTAGTCTCTTTTTATAGATGAATAACCATGATCAAAGAAAATCCTATTAAGAATCTACAAAATATTTGGTTCAGCACCTATAGCTCAGTGAGTAGGATGCTGGCCACATACTCTGAGGCTGCCAGATTCAGCCCAGCCTGGGCCTGCTAAACAATGACACCTGCAACCAAAAAAATAGCCAGGCTTTGTGGTAGGCACCTGTAGTCCCAACTACTTGGGAGGGTAAGGCAAGAGAATCTCTTAAGTCTAAGAATTTGAGGTTGCTGTGAGCTGAGATTTCACAGCACTCTACTGAGGATGAAATAAAAAGACTCTCTCTCAAAAAAAAACCTACAAAATATTACATTTAATTAAATAGTTTACCAAATTTTTGGATATAATTTCAATTTTGAGAAATCAATTGCATTCCAATGTATTAGTTAAAACAGTTTATCTATTTTTAAGCTTGCATTTGTAAAAATAAAAGTATGATATACATAGATATAAAATTAATTAAATATGCATAAATTTTTCTTAGAGAAAACGAAAACATTTTGGATAAAAATATTTGAAGCATCCTAAAATAGGTATTTCAAGTTTATGAATGATAAGACATAAACATTCAATAATTTACTTATAAATGAAATGTAAATTAAAAGAAAATCTCAAAATTTCAACAAGGCTCACAGAGCATGAGGCTTTTTAATTAATTTAAGAGGAAAAAATTACCACTACCAATAATGTGTACTATTTATATCATAGAAAAAGAAAAATCCCAATCTTCATTTTATAAACAGATTAAAAGTGATAAAAATATAAACAATAGAAGTTTATAGAAAACAACTAAATGACTAAATTTATATAATATTTTTGAGTAGGAGAAATTCTCTAAATGTAGCAAAATTAAACAGCATAAAGGAAATGATTAAAAATTTAAATACAATAAGACATTTTTAATGAAATGGTACAGTAAATACTGGGGAAATTTTATATAGATGTGGAAATAATATATAGAAACAATATAAATGGAAAAGGTTAGTATGAATTTGGAATATTTCATAATTTTTCATTTGTTCTGGGTATTCTGAAAGGTCAACCCTAGGTAGAAATACTAAAAAACAAAGTCATTCATATGGCTGAATGGCTCTAAGAGAATTGTGCCTTTCTTGGACCTGAAAACTTTTCTTCTATTATTTCTTTATTTTCTTTTTATGTCTTCTCTCTTATTTAGTCTTTACCTCCATAACAACTCGTAAATGAGTCAATTTTTCTCATCTGTTATATATGTAAACTCTTAGGACATAAAGTCTAAAAATTTCCACCTAGTGGACTATTTCTTCAATCACTTCTATTGACTGTTTTACTTCCACAGTGTGTGGGTTGGGGGGTTATGTACACCATCATCTCTTTTCTATTTTTTTTTTTTTTGATCCTCATTTTTCATAGCAGACTGTTTTATGATCTTTAATCCCTCTAAAGTTAACCTTTACTTATATAAAAAGGTAGTAGTCATGGTATCTGGTCCAATGCAAGAATAAGGAAAACTCAACTGGAATGCCAATTTGGCTTCTGAGATTGTGTCTTCTCAAGGCACACCACTCCATTTCTTTAAAAATTTGTTATATACCTTAACTTATAGCCTAATGAAAATGCTATACAAGCAGAATTGAACATGGAAAATAGTCTTTTCATATACAACTCTTAACTCATCCATTTGATCTTTTCCTCACTTAAGGGTTCTGTTCTCCATAATTGTCAACACAATGGGTGCCTTTTGTTTCCTCTAGTTGACTTTATCCATTAGAATGATAACACACATTTTCAGGGCAAGAATGCTTCTCAATATTTGGATTGTTGTTGTCTCCAGCTCTAGTTTTCAGGTTTTAGTACTATTATTAGTTTATTCCACCATATGGAATTTTATTCTAAGTTCATAAACTTTAGAGTGAGAGGGATATAAATATATGTACCTTGATCTTCATTTTGAATGAGAACTATTGTTTTAGCTAAATTAAAACATTTTTATTTTTATTTAAAAAGTTATTTACAAGAATATTTATTCAAGGGTGGGGTAGAGGCTCACATCTGTAATCCTAGCACTCTAGTAGGCTGAGGCAGGAGGATTGTTTTAACTCAGGAGTTCAAGACCAGCCTGAGCAAGAGCGAGACCCCATCTCTACTAAAAATAGAGAAACTAGCAGGGCATTGTCGTGGGTACCTATAATTTCAGCTACTAGGAAAACAGAGACAAGAGGATCACTTGAACCCATGAGTTTGAAGTTGCTGTGAGCTATGATGCCAGAGCACTCTACCCAGGGTGACAGAGTGAGACTCTCTCTCAAAAAAAAAAAAAAAAGGAAAAAAGAAAGAATATTTATTCAGTAGAAATAATGCCATAATATAAGCAAAGTAACTTAGCCCCTATAATTATCAAAACAACAAATAGCTTTGAAGCACTTAATGTTTCCTGGGCATGATGCTCAATGCACTTTGTGAATATCACATTAATCACCATAATGATCATGGGAGTTATATATAATTTTTCTAGTTTTTTTCCAAAGAAAGCAACTATGGAAGTTTAAGTAATTTATTCCTGATCTTAAGGATAAGATAGCTTATAAGAGCTGATAAGTGAGTAATGATCAGTGAGCCAAGATAAATCTGACTGAAAGGGCTGTCTTATCTATACAGCAAATTTCTTAATTTATCTGGGCCTTTATGATCCAATGGGGTTTTAAAAATGTTCTCTTAGGGCACTTTCAGGAGTAGTTATATGTCTTTAAACATGATACCTGGAAATTTATATAAACTAAAAAGTAAATGTTCCCTTCTTTGTACATCCATACCAGCATCTATTGTTTCCTGACTTTTTAATACTGGCCCATTTGAGAGGAGCGAAGTGGTATCTCATTGTGATTTTTATTCATATTTTGCTGATGATTAGTGATGCTAAACATTTTTTTCATATGTTTGTTGTATGTCTTTGCGGCATAATGGAACCAGACACCATTATCCTGAGTGGAGTATGTCAGGAATGGAGAAATAAATATCCTATGTACTCACTAATAATTAGGAACTAAACAATAGGCAGGCATAGACACAAATGTATAGTATATTGGAAACCAAGAAGAGGGGTTCAGGGGTTTTTGGGGTGAAACTATTGGGCACCATGAGCACTATCATGGTGACTGGCACACTAACCGCCCCGACTTAAGTTTTATACAAGGTATCCATATAACAAAAATATTTGTACCTTCTTAATGTTTAAGGAAATTAAAAAAGAGAGAGAGAAAGAAAACTAAAGGCTGAAGATGAAAATGCTGGAGGGTCTGGGTGGGGTAAGGCCAACATTGTGGTGAGTTAAGAGAATCACCAGGGATTTCCCTTTCCTAAGAAAGTTGCACAAAATCCCTCTACTGGTAAAATTGAAGACTATGTGTAAAAATAATTAAAATAATATAAAATAAAATCATAATGGTTCTTTGATCTTTTGAACCAAGTGCTTATTCCTACCTTTGTTAATGTCTGAAAAACTGTAAAAAGGTAACAGTGTTCATAAAATTTGAATAGCCAATAGATTTCTATAATCACAAGAGAAATTATATGTCCAGCACTAGTCTGAGCTGTTTTACATGCGCTACTGATGCTCAGTGTAATTTTGTGATTAAATCCAGATGCTCCTTTCCACTCGTAAAATCATATTAAAGAAAAGATAATGTACAACATTAATCATGTTATTTTACTTTATAAATCATAAGGGGTTCTTCTAAATAATCAAAGGCACTAAATAATCTAAAAACATAAATGTCATTAAAAAAATAAGTAAAATTCTCCCATGGGTTAACAGTTCAATTAAAATGGATATGCTTCATGAACACCTGCAATTTGCAAGATGAGTAGATTAGGTAACATCATCCATAAGGTAATGAAGAAAAAAAAGTCAAGATAGCAGTATCAGCACAAAGGTTCAGAAATGGATTCTAAAATTTCGCATTTGAACTTAACTTACAGAACGTCCTCTTCATTAATATACTTCAGGGCATAATTTCAATGATGCCAAAAAATTATTTAATGCCTTACAAGAGGTGTTTAGTGAAAAGAAATGTTATTTAACTAGTCCACATGTACAAAATACCTCTCTTTGTTCACAAGATATAAATTGATAAGTAAACATATGAACACATGTTAAAATAGAAAGCCCACATTATATTACAGATGTATGAACAAGATAATATTTAAACACAGAAGCTGAAGCACTAACCTATGCATGAGGAAATCTTAGATGGTTTACAAAGAATAAACAAGCATGGGCTCTAGTGATGTTATTCAGCTGAGTTCAATTTTGCAAACAGTTAATAATGATCTACTATTTCAGGGATGCTGCAAGAGAAAAGGACAATGTTATCAATCACTTTGTGGTATATACACTGTGAAAATCAAACAGAGAAACAAATTATTTCAAGTAAATTGTGGCATTTTGAGACATTAATGTAGATAATCATAGATGAGATAATGAGGGTACCAGGAGAAGAGATGGAAACGTGGGTATTGGAAGTTTAGGGAGCGGTGTATGAGAAGTAATAAGGTATGACCTCTGGTCCCAGCGGTTACTATCCTGGGCACCTTGAGAAATCCTGGAGTGGGGGGTTTTATTAAATTTGAATGTATTCCATAGTAATCAGAAACAATGGGCCACCAGCAGAAGAGTGAGGTATTTGACTCTTTCAGGAGTTGATGAAGAATGGTGTGGTGGCAAGGCAGCTCGTGTCAGGCTCAAAACCTTTAGACAGGGCCAGAAAGAGATATTTTTATAATACAGTTGATGTAGTCTGGTGCATAGAAAGATGTGATGACTAGAGAAGGTCAGATAGAAAAAAGTAAAAGATAATTTTGTGTTTATAACTTTGGTGTTGTCAGGGTTCGGGTGGTTGTCTGCATTCTCTGTTCTGCAGATGGGTTGATCAGAGCAAGCAGAGGACACTCCATTTTAAGCATAAGGCACTCGTCTTGGTTGCTCAGTGACCTCTGCTGAAACCACTCCCTTTTGTGATCCAGCAAGAAGAAAGGAGAAACTAGCAAACACAGTAGCTCCAAAGGGGCTAAACTGAAAAGGAACAAACGGGTCTCAGTGGGAAGCCAGCTGGAACTGCACCTGGCAACAGTCACTGGCACACCAAATTAACACTCTCCCCTTCCTATCCACCTAAAGCCTTTAAAACATCAGCTCTCTTGCTCTTTTGGGCTGAGTCTCAGCCTGCCTTCACCGAGGTGCCAAATAAACTTTAGCTATCACTCTACATCTGGCTTTGTACTTGACTGAGTCCACTGCTACCTTATACTCTTGCTTGAAGAACAACCAGACTCACCAAAAGCAAGGCAGTCATGAAACAAAGTTTACTGAGGAAGAGAAAGGTAGGTTAACAGAACAAGAGCAAGAGAGAGATAGAGGTTTGCAGAGCAAGACACTTGTTCCATAGATAACAAACAGGCTGCCTTGTTACAACGAAAAGCATCCTGGAAATGGTCTGATTTATACTATCTGGACTGAGCCCTTCTTAAAGTTCAGATGGCACCACAGAACTACTTTGGTGGACGATTAACTGAGGACTGATAATTAGCTGTAGGTTACTCTAATCCTAGTCACTTTCAAATCCTATTACACCTGAGCTCCCTGGTCCCCAGGGCAGTCCTCCTTCATCCAGGTGTGGCGGTTGCTCTGGGTAGGATCAAGGCAGGTCAGCACTAAGATAGCCTTGTCCTTCCTCCCAGGTGGGGCAATTGCTCAAGGCAGCCCCAATACAAAGCACCTGCTTTGTCCCTTAGGAGTGTCTTGGATGTCTCTTGCTACTTAACAGTATCAATGTTATAACTACATAGCATTACATTAAATGTAGTATTGATAGATAGTATGAGTTTGGGGCTACAGATTTTACAAGGTCTAAAATGCATGCCTTGAGGGTTTTTGTAATATTTGAAATACTTGTGTGAAATACAAGTGGTGTGGAAATATCCTATAGGAAACTATAATTCTGCAAATAAATGACAAGTAGAGAAATTTATAGAATCATTACCATTTAAATGTTAGTACAAGCTATAGGAATATGTGCAATCAGTCAGAGAGAAATTATGGGTCAGAAATAAGAGATGTCTTCTATTATAGGAAATCTGTTTCTGGGGTAACCTCTGCTTGCTCTGTTTTTGGAGTTCCTCGTAGGAAATGAGTTTACATATGTCGGATGATTTAAATTCTCATGGTCAACATTAGTCACAATCAATATCAGTGCTTTTCTTCCTAGGTTATGAGACAAAACAATTTTTGTCTCAGTTTATAAGAAAAGTTGTCCCTCAAGACTAAACCTTCCAGTGTGGGCAAGACAGCAGCAAAGCTATTTTCCATTTATTGTATTGGAAGGAACAGAGTTGATTCGGAAACTGAATATACAAGTTGTAATTTGTCTTAATTGTCCAAGAACCACAATAAGTTGATCATTGATAACTCAGAGTGAAATTAAAGGTCTACTTAGAACTGATGAGGAAAAAGTACTTTGTAGAGAAAACATACAAGCTTAATTCCCCAGACAACATTCCCTTTGCTTTTTCTTTCTCCCAATTTCAGAAGAAAAAAGTTAACAGCCGTAGAAAAATCTCCTAAATGTATGTCATGTGGTGTGTGTAAGGTACAAACGCTGAGAGCTTGCAATATGACATCTCAACTATTTGCTTCTCTGAGAAGTTTACTGTAGCTGGTTTCTTACCAACATTCCACATTCCCCTTCCCCTTCTAACTCCCCCAGTTGTCTTTACTTCTAAACAGTGCATGTCTTTTGACATGTAAACTTTGATTCAGATCCTGTGTAATTTCCTTTCCATAATCTTTTCAGGTCACTGGAGTTCACTAGAGTTCACAATGACCTTTTGGTTGGAATTTGACCATGTGCCACTGATCATTTACTTGTTTTCTCTTGGAGTTTAATTTAATCGCTCTGGTTTAATTCAAAAGGACAGATTGTTTTCCACATTGTATTTGGGTAAGAGGACATATTTAATAGGTCAGAACTGTTTAATAGGCCCTTGCTCATTACTATTCCCTCTGCCAGTTCTGTTCTTCTTCCTCCTTTCTCCCTTGCACCACTCTGGAGGGATGATATTGTGGAAATTGTTGGGCTTAATTAACAGCATTGCTCCAGAGTGGTGCAAGGGAGAATGGAGAAGAAGTAGAATGTGTTCCTCCTATTTAGCTGATGCCCTGTACCCTGTGACAAACACCTCTCCATTTTTCTTGCTCTCCAACCCCAAATGATGACTATTCTACTGCCTGCTTGTATTACTTCTATTATTTTAGATTTCTCATATAAGTAAGAATGTGCTTGAGCACAACAAAGGACATGGTTAACAAACTGAAGACAATCTAGAATTAGGAGAAAATATTTGCAAGCCATACATCTGAGAAGATACTAATAAAATTACTATGTGATCCAGTAACTCCACTTTTGAGTATATATTTGAGACATTTAAAGTCAATATGTTGAAGAAATGTCTGCACTCCCACATTCACTGCAGAGATATTCAACATAGTCAAGTTATAGAATAGACCTAAATGTCCATCGATGGATGGATTAGGATTAGGCAATCTTGCTCTTGCTTCTTGGTATTCTTTAGACTGAAGAATGACCAGACACACTGAAGTAAGGGAAGCACAAGGTGAAATTTATTGAGGAAGGATAAGATATTTTACAGAGCAAGAATAAGATACATTCACAACAGACAACAATGGCCCCATTGTTTAAAAAAAAAAAAAAAGCCTTAATTTATGGCGTTGGGTCTTATTTTGTATAGTGTCTGGACTGGTCCCACGTCCTGGTACAGACATCACCGTGGAACCACTTTGATGGACAGCTGGGGATTATACATGCACACCTCCACTAGCCTCTCTGAAAGCCTATTTGGGGCCAAATCACAATGTAGATTCAAACTAAAGACATTATCATTAGAGGTAAGGTTGTCCTACGTCCTGTTCCAGACCCGATTGTGACTGTGCTGTTCAACTTATGGTCTATGAGTCTGAATTATTTTGTAGTTGGGCTGTTGAATTATTATTGGTATATTGGTAGGGTATTCCTTCATCCCTCTGGGTTTGGGAGCAGCTTGGGCATCTGCCTTAGTCCCAGAGGAGGGACCAGAGATTCTCACTGTCTACCTAATAAAAGTACAAAGAAAGTATGATACACATACACAATTAAATACTATACAGCCCTCAAAAAAGCAGAAATTCTGTCATTTTTAACAACATTGGTGAATTGGAGAACATTATACTAAGCAAAATAAGCCAAACACAGAAAGACAAATACTGAATTTACACATTTATGTTTCCTATGGGTTGATTTCACCCATAATTCCTTTGAGAAGTAATTTTGTTAGTGTTTTCCCCCATTTTATCAGGTTTGCTAATCAACTATGTTTATCTATAAACTTTAGCAAGTATTAAAGTATAGTTTAATATTTGAATTTGTTTTTATATGGTTTCATAAGTTGAATATGTATGCATTTGTCTGCATTTGTTAGTTTCATTTAAAAATGAAGACAAATTGGCTTGACACATCCATAATAAATACTTTCAATATGCATATGTAGGTTTCATTTCATCTATATTATTTCATCGACATTAATGCTACCTATTAAGACTTCCTAACTTCCTTCACCCAGTCACTATCATTAACTTAATTTTGTCTTCCACTCACCATCATCCTCTTTGTATGTGCCTAAAGAGCCTATGGTTCTTGTATTTTCAGATCATTAGTATTCAAATGATGTACAGGTTTTTTTTCCCCCATAAATGTTACTGGTATTTGTCCTGATTGGGCTACTATAACAAGTATCATAGTTTAAACAACGTAAATATATTTACCAGAATTAAGAAGGCCGGAAGGTCCAAGATCAAGATGCCTGTGTAGTCAGTTTCTGGTGTGGACTCTTTTTCTGATTTGCAAATTGCTGCCTTATTGCTGAGTCTTCCCAGGAGAGAGGGTGGATCTCTCTGCATAAGGGCACTAATTCTCTCATAAAAGCCCCACCTTTCTTACCTTATCTAAGCCTAATTATTTCCCAAAGATCCCAGATTCAAGTGCCACTACATCAGAAGCTCAAACTTCAGCATATAGAACAGGGCAGGGGGGAGGGTGGACACAAATATTTAGTCCATAACAATATTGATATTCAACTTTATCACATGACACTTAAACTTAGAGTTCTCACTATTTTAATTAATTCCATTTTTTTTTTTTTTGCCACAGTCATCTCGAGTGTGATATGTCAATCTTTATTTGAAAGTATTTTCTAGTTTCCATCCACATGAACAACAATTTAATTTGGTTTGATGTAAGATTCTACAAATATGCCCCCTCCATTTCTCCACTGTCCCTTGATGTTTTTAACCATTGCAATAAAAGCTTAATCTTAATTTATGTGTGAAATTTAGCCTTCATTTTTAACTGTCACAGTGCAGTTAGGATTGTAATGTATTCCTCCACCATCACCAATAATGGGAAGAAAACCAACCAAAACGCACCATGTTTCTTGGAAAAGATTTTTTTTGGCAATTGGCCTCAAGCATCATAAATACTTTCAATATGCATATGTGGGTTTCATTTCATCTCAGGAAGTGCTTTCTTCCAATTTGTTCTCAATTTACTGTTCTCTAATTGTTGTTCTCTTCTTTGGAAAGACCTGTCCCTAGCAATGGTTCTCAGTTCTTGCCTCTCCACATGTCAATGTCCTTCTTATTGCTGTCATGCCTCCATTTTTATGTCCTGTGAAGTATTGCATTTGTCTCCTACATCTAAATTTGATTTTTAAGAGCAATTTTGCTTTTATTTACCATCCACTATCAACTGTACGACATTGCAACTGTGTTTTAGTAATATTTTTCTGAAAATCTTTGTTTCGTAGGTATCACTTCTTATCTCTTTCTGGGCTATTTTTATCTTCTTTTGTTTCCACTTCTCTTGTTTTCTGATCACACCTTTCTGCTTTTAATTTTTCAAGGTTATGATATTGGTATTTTAGGGTCTATTAAGGATTTAACATAATTTTTACTGATTTTTTCCTGAATTTTGGAAAACATATGGAGCCTAAACAATGTATACATATTTTAAGAAAGGGAAAAACTATGTTAAAACTATATTATCTATTACAATTGTAACACTCAAGTCACCTTTGACTTTTGCATTTATAAGAGGTACAATATACCATAAGAAGATAACAAACATTTATAAACATACATATTGGTTGTTACACATTGCCTCCTAATCAGAAAAATGAAAGTCCACTTCCCCCACCTCACCTGCCTCAGCTGACTGCAACTGACCAGGTGC
>NW_003852635.1:1556339-1557530 GCF_000181295.1 Otolemur garnettii | reverse complement strand
ATCCAGCACTTCTATCTACATTTTACTTTATCTGAAATTCTCATCTTTCCCTCTTTACCCTAAAAATGTCTGTTATTTCTCTTTCATTGACAGCAGTTTTTTTGTTGTTTGTTTGTTTTCAATTTTTTAATGCTAACTTCATTTGGAGTGGCCCATTTTCATGTATCTCTTGAATTATTCACCACGTGTGTTTGGATCGAGTGCCTGGGCTATACTACTCACTAACCATATAACACTGGGTAGGATACCTTATTATTCACTTAACCACTTTAACCTTCACATTCCCTATGTGTAAAATTAAGGTTTTAACAGTTATTCCCAAGAAGTTTCCTTTGGAAAGCAAATGAACAAATTATACAAAGCTTCGCACAAATAGCCAGATCTCAGCTTTAGTTAAACTATTCTCATTCCTGTAAGTTACTGATTTCCAATAGAAAAAGGTAGGCCAAATACTTTAGTAAACTAGTCACTAGAACAGAAGCAATTCGTTGATGGGGCACAGCCTCACCCTTCTGAATTTTGATTCAGGCAACTGCTTAGGAGAGACAAATTTCATTAAAGCTTTGATCTTATTTAAATGTGCTAAAGCTCAAAAATACCAATGTGCAGGTAGGCAGTGTTTCCAAATTAATGTATAAATGCTTCATAGTTGTTAGGAAATTTTCCTCAATTAAAACTGGGATGAACAGTTTATCGTGTCAGCCTTAACTCATCAAAAGGGGTCAGAATCTAGGCCAGACATGGTAGTTCAGGCTTGTAATCCTAGCACTTTGGGAGGATTTCTTGAGCTCAGGAATTTGAGACCAGACTGAGCAAGAGTGATACTCTGCCTCTACTAAAAATAGAAAAATTGCCTGGGCTTCATGGCACATGTCTGTAGTTTCAGCTGCTCCACACCGGGCAACAAAGTTGAGACTCTGCCTTAAAAAAAAAGTGAGAATCAAGTCTAAAGCAGGTTTATTTGAATACAAAACCTAATGTCTGAGGACTGTTTCTCAGGAAGCATAGATTGTGTAGAATGAAAATCTGTGTTCTAAACTGTAGAAGTTTGGGATCATTTACATAGAAAAGCTTTAGGAAATTTTAACAGAATTTCAACATCTTTCTATAGAAGCTTAATGCATAGTTACAATGATCTGATTAGTTGAGGTCTTCTTCTGGGAAAGGAATGTTTAACATGCTACACTGAAG
>NW_003852635.1:1548334-1555754 GCF_000181295.1 Otolemur garnettii | reverse complement strand
ACAGGTTTAAAGAGAAGCTCCTATTCTGATTTCAGTACACAGCACCTGACATATTTGCCCTAGCTATCTCTTATTATAGCTAATAGCCCACATTTTAGGGCTATTAGGTTTATTAGGATTCAGTTGGGTCTTTTTCTGTTTTATTATCCCTTTCTTTGTGTTGGGTTTATCTCAGTTATGTTAAGTAACTTTTCATTGTTCTCCCCAGGTTTTGAGGTTCAGTTGTGTAGAGACTGAATCGAGTTTCCAGAGCATAGATGCTGCTCTTATATTTGGTTGCAAGAAAATGAATTATTTTAAAAAGATGCCTCATGCTAGCATGCAGTAGTTAGTAGAGATTTTAGATGATTGAGGGGGGAGAACAAGAAATCATTTCCTATTTTTCAACGTAACCTTTATGTCCTAAACTAAACTAAAATAGTCCATGAGTTATTATTTCACGTTTTGATTTATATAATTATTATTGTTATTATTTTATTTTCAGTCTTAATTTTTAAATAAAAAACAGTAAGAATATTGAATTTTACCTAATTTATTATAAATTATTAGTATAAATCCAATAGTTCACCCTCAAAATAAACAGACTACCTAAGAGATATACTAAGATTACACCCAAAGTGAGTATATAATTAATGTATTGCTGTTAATATTATTTTTAAAAAGTTCATTATAGCTATACTTTAAGCTGTTTGAAAGCAAGAATCTTCATGTTAACCTAGTGCTTGGCACAGCAACTGATCTATGTAGGTACTCAACTTAGGATTTTATGATCATTTAATGCATAGATGGATGGAAGGGTGTTACCATTAACAATAACCTTGGCTGATCCTATTCCGCTGGTTGCATAATAATTGAAAAGGGTGAATTCTCATACTTACCTGGCAGGGGAGATACCATGATCACGAAGGTGGTTTTCCCCGGGCGAGGTTTATCCATTACACTCCGGATATGCTGACCCCTGCCATTTCCCCAAATGTGGGAAACTTAACTGCATGATTTGTGGGAGTGGGGGACTGTGTTCACTCTTTCCTCTATTTATGCAGTTGTACAATTTTATTTTTTTCTGCAAGAAAAAGTGTAATATATGAAATAAACCACTTGTTTGAAAATAAAAAAGGGTGAATTCTCTTTTATAATTTCTTCTATATTTTTGTCCTGAGATTACCCTAATCAATGCCTAGTCTGATGCTAATGAGCAGTCATACACTTATGGGACAATGCAGCAACACGATATTATTCTTCAGCCACTTTTGGCAAGTGCAAAGTTCAGAGACTAAAAATATCCAAACTATGTTTGCCTTAGACCAAATTAATAAATTCCTACTTTGTGCTTTTACCACAAGGCCTAATTATCCACAAGTGCACCAAGAATTGAAACTCTGAATCGTTTTTAAGAGGTTCCCACTCACTCATAGATCTCACGGGGACGCTAAACTGGGTTTTTAATTTCCTCAAGAAGCTCCTTCAGGCCTTCCCATTCCGTGTGTTATCTATTTCCCCCCATACTGTTATAGGAGCCGTTCTGCAGTTTCCATTCAGTACAGATGTAATCTACATGTGTTATAAGACATCACGTGCATACCTTAAATATAATTATTATTTGTAAATTTTGTTTCGATAAAACTGAGAAAATAAATTTAATTATTTTTAAAAGTATACTATTTTTGAGTGTAAAAACAAAACAAACAAACTCACAAAAACTAGAATATAATATATGATCCTGTCTGACATACACTCACCAAACTCAGCTCTATCCCCACTGTGGTTGGTGAGACCTGTTTCAGTACCTCAATCAGCACCGTGCTCACCTGAATAACTCCACCTTGATAACAAGTACATTTAGCAGATCTGTTCAAAGTGGTCTTTTTATTTCTAGAAATTTGCCACAAATCTTGTTGGTTTTTTTCCTCTTTATATGACTAAGAGTGAGTGAAAGTTTCTAAAAGAAACTTTCTATTTCTAGGAAGAAATAGAATGACGTCCTAGTGAGAATAACTAATCCCTTTCTGTAGAGAAAAAGCCTTTTTCCCTTCAGTCATATCTTTATTTAATAGGACACAGGGCTTATTTTGATCAAAATGAGCATAGAATGAAAGTCAAATGATACATTAAGCATATGAGATTTATGGAAAGGCACTGTTACGGTGTATGTGAGAGAGAGTTGCCCAGAATAATTCCATGCATTTTGAAAGACCGTCATTGTAGCACTCTTTTGTAATTACAGTATATTACAACAAGATGTGTGAACATAAGGACCTAGTAAATTTTGTCACAAAACTTTTCATTAAAATGTTTCAAAACAAGTTTGGAAATCAGTGAAGAAATGATTTTTTTTTTGACCATTTGCATTTTCCCACTTAAATACTAACACATAGAATGATCGATTAAAAATAGTCCTTACAACATGGATTGCAATATTTAATACAGGCATACCAATTGAAAAATAAATAGATTAAAAATCCATACTGAGTTTATCTGAGTAGATTTATTGGTCTAGACAAGTAATTTTTTAATAGACTAGTAGTTAGGACAGTACATCCAGAAAAAAAGTTTAATTGCTATCATGTTCGTTTACGGACAAATATTCATTATTCGCCTACACTTTAGGTGCTAGGGACACATCAAAGTCCATGTTCTCAGAAAGTGAGCACATCTAATAAATGCATAAAGGCAAATATATAATTGTGTTGTATATGATAAAACTAGATTAATGCAGCAGGATTTGGTTTATTTTAGAAAAGAACTTTCTCAGAAAGAGACAGCTGAGCTGTAATATACTTACTAGCTAGTGTGCTGGGAAAAATTTATATTTTATACATAGAAAAGTTATATCTATGGTACAAAAAATATATATCACTCACTCTGGAGTTACAAAATTACAAGAAACATGGTCTCTTTCCTCCAAGAACACGTCGAACAGCAACAAAAACCTGACATTTGCACACAGGTCTGATATAAGGAAATTTACTTACTTGGAAGTTACTGCCTTCAGTTTATGCTCACTATGTTCCAGTACCGTTCTAAAAGTTTTCTGTATTTTAATACATTTAATCTTCTCAAAATATTATTAGGTATTCCTTCCTACCGTACAAGGAAATTTAGACAACAGTAATAAACTTTTCAGTGTCACAAATACGAAAGTTTGATGAATTGGGATTGAATTCATTCTAGCATACCATCCAGACTCTTAATTTCTATGATTTAGTAATTAGTGTCATGACATAAATGCAGCGCTATAATGTCATAAAAAGTAAATTCCTAGTTGATGTGATTTAAGAAGGTATATACACTGAAGCATAAGCACCTCACTACATATCCAAGGAAATGGGAAAGGAAGTATATTTTTGGAGATGACTCTAGGACAACAGTGACAATATTACATTGACATTAGCTGAGTAACATACTGACAATAGTAGCTCAGGTTATGGAGGACCCTCTGTAATTCACACAGAAATTTCCCTCTCAAATGTACATATATTTGAAATATATTTAAAAAGTGTAAATATAACTATGACTCTATATTTTTAAAATCCTTACTATATATGTATGTGCAAATGTATATACATGTATGTTAATACTATAACATATATATGTAAATATTTAAAAGAAAAGAGGCATGATTATTAAGCAATAATAAAAGAAATAATTTAAGTCAGCAAATGCCTTCATTCATTCTGCAGAGCAATCAAGGAATGACAATTGAAAATGTAAGTTGTGGCCAGGTGCAGTGGCTCACACCTGTAATCCTAGCACTCTGGGAGGCCAAGGTGGGTAGATTGCTTGAGCTCACAAGTTCAAGACCAGCCTAAGCAAAAGCAAGACCCTGTCTCTATTAAAAATAGAAAAACTTAGGAAGCAAGAGGATTGTTTGAGCCCAAGAGTTGGAGGTTGCTGTGAGCTGTGATGTCACAGCACTCCACCCAGGGCAACAGCTTGAGAGTCTGTCTCAAGAAAAATTAAAAAAAAGAAAGAAAATGTAAGTTGTGTTCCAAAAACATTGACAACAAAAAAAGTAAGAAAGAAAGAAGGGGGCAGTGCCTGTGGCTCAAAGGAGTAGGACTCCAGCTCCATACGCCAGAGGTAGAGGGTTCAAACCTAGCTCGGGCCAAAAAAAAAAAAAAGAAAGAAAAAAGGTAGAAAGAAGGGAGGGGCCAAAAAGGAAGAAAGGAAGATACTTGCAACTTATCTCAGGGCTTGGAAGGTAACAATCTTCATAGAGGAAAAAATTGAAAAATATATTCAAAATGTTCTTTAAAGTTCAAGCCTTTGACAAAGCTATTTTACTTCTATGAAATAAAAGCATATACAAATGTTTAACTTTAATGAAATAATTTCAAAATACATGGATGAATATCACAAAACAACTAAAATATTTAAATACACTTACTGATATGAAACTACATTGAAAACAAACTGAGTTTGAAAATTTTTTGTATAGATTTCCTGTTTTTTCCATTAGATAGAGGTATATTTTTACGTGTCTTAGATTTACCTAAAGCTAAAAGTCTATTTTAAAATGTAATGAATGTCTGCTAATCCACTCTCTTCTAGTTAAATTTAATGTATGACACTATACCAATATATTCTAGAAGAAATGTATAAATTTTAAAATTATTGTGTTGTAAGTTTGAATACACTTATTACAGTATATCTGTTCTTTAGTCTGGTGTAAATGAAACCATTTTCCATCTTTTAAAAAGTATTCTCTACAATTTATGCATGATTGGCTTTGATTTTTCCAGTATGAATTTTTTATGGTTTTTGTTTCTTTGAAAAGCATTTGCTGGTGAGATTGAGTAATTTATGGAAAAATGTCCTTTAGCTGTCTATGGTTATTTTAATTAATCTTTTTATGTTGAGATAATTGTAGGCTCTCATGCTTTTGTAAGAAATAATTACAGTAGATCCTGTGAACATTTTACAGATTTTGTCCCAATGGGGACATCTTACAAAGTTGTAATGTGATACCACAACCAAGATGTTGACATTGCTATAGATTAACATACAAGGTATTTCTCCTCTTCCAAGGATCTTCCATGTTGTCCTTGTATATCTACACCTCTCCTCTAGCCTGTCCCTCATCCCAGGCAACCACTAATCTGTTTTCAATTTTTATAAATTTTCCTTTTCTAATAATCTTAGAAATATAAAATATGCAGTAAGTAAGCTTTTGGGCTTGGCTTTTCATTCAGCATATTTCCATGATAATTTTATACAATTTGTCACATATGTTAATATTTGTTTCCTTTTATTGCTTAGTTGTATCTTACAGTATGAATGTATCGTAGCTCATTTTACTATGTACCTGTTGAAGGGCATTGGACTCCTTCTAAATTGGGGCTATTAACAAAGTTTTGTCATTTAGAAACTGCTATGTAAATGGAATCATGCCTTATATGATCTCTTGAAAGGCAGTTTTTCACTAACTATATGCCCTTGAGATCTATCCAAGTTGTCACAAGTATCCATAGCTTGTTTCTTTTATCCATTTTGAAGTATGTATCACAGTTTATTTAACGATTTAACTACTGAAGTGCAGGTTTGTTTCCAGGTTTTGGCTGCTACAAATAAAGCTACTATGAACATTCATTTACAGAGAAGTTGACTTCTATCTGGGTAAACGCCCAAAAGGTAATTGATGGGTTATATGTTAAGTACATGATTCGTTTTGTAAGTAACTGCCAAATAGCTTCCAAAGTGAAGCTATAACTCTGTGGGATTTCTGTTCTTACTGCAAAGGAAGTGATCCAGTTTCTCCCAATTCCTGCAAGAATTTGACATAATCACACTATTTTTATTATTTTTAAATTTAGCCTTTCTGATAGGTGTCATACTGAATTTATTGTGGTTTTAACCTGCAATTCTTTATTGAGCAATAATGTTCAGCTTCTTTCTTGCTCATTTGCCATTCGATTATCCTGTTTGGTGAAATGTGCACTTAATTCTTCTCCCCCTCATTCTCTAATTGTATTGTCTATTTTCAATTGTTTATTTATTTATTTTTTGGAGACAGAGTCTCACTTTGTCACTCTCAGTAGAGTGCTGTAGCATCACAGCTCACAGAAACCTCAAACTCCTTGGGCTTAAGTGATTCTCCTGCCTCAGCTTCCCAAGTAGCTGGAACTAACAGGTGCCCTCCACAACACCTGGCTTTTTTTTTTAGAGACAGGGTCTTGCTCTTGCTCTGGCTGGTCTAGAACTCAAGACCTCAGGCAATCCACCTGCCTCAGCCTCCCAGGTGCTAAGATTATAGGCGTGAGCCACCACGCCAGACCCCTATTTTAGAATGTTTAATTTTAAGATTTCTTTATCTATTCTAGATAAAAATATTTTGGTGATTAAGCATTTTGCAAATATTTTTCTCTCAGCCTGTAATTTGTCTTTTCAATTCTTTTAACAATGTCTTTCATAGAAGATAGGTTTTCAATTTTGATGAAGTACGACTTATCATTTTTTTTTCTCTCTGTGGTTTGCACTGTTGTTATCATATGAAGTTTAAGAAATGTTTACCTAGTCTCAGTTGCAAAGATCTTATCCAACTTTTTGTCAAAATATTGGCAGTTTTATATTTTGCAGTAAATTTATTTTAACTTTTATAGAATGTGTGAAGTTAGGATCAAGATCCTTCTTTCCTTCCTTCCTTCCTTTTTTGACTGTGGATATCTGATTGCTGCAACATTATTTGTTTAAAAGGCTCTGCCTCCTGCATTGAATAGTTTTCATGCCTTTGAAAAAAATCAATTGAGTATATTTGTGAGGTCTAACATTGAGTTAATGTTGGGTTCTTCCTTCTGCTCATAGAGTTCTACCAATACCACCCTATCATGATTATTATATAGCTTTACAGTATGTCTTAATATTAAGTAAAGACTCCACTCACACTATCCTTCTTTTCTAAAATATTCTTATATATTCTAAGCGCCTTCATCTTTCCATACATACTTTAGAATGAGCTTACCTACGTGAAAAAAAAAAAAAAACTTTTTGGAATTGTGGTAGCAATTTTACTGAAGCTATGAAATACCATGAAGAAAATTAACATTATCACTATTAATGTATTTGGTTTTCTTATGACCACAATATGATTTTGTAGTTATTAGGTATTTCTTTCAGGTCTTTCATCAGAGTTTTCTGATATTTTAATATACAGATATTGTATGTGTCTTAACTTTGTAGGTATACATTTCATTTCCTCAGACAAAACCGTAAATGATAGTGTTGTTTTAATTTTGGATTCCATTTGTTCACTGTTATTATAAAGAGCTGTGATTTGTTTGTGTGTGTCTACACATGCTTCATGTGGGCGCTCTGCTCATAGAGTGGGTAATTTGTAACCACAGATTATGTGGCTCACAATTCTTTTTTTTGCAATTTTTGGCCGGGGCTGGGTTTGAACATGCCACTTCCATATAAGGGGCTG
>NW_003852635.1:1545986-1548094 GCF_000181295.1 Otolemur garnettii | reverse complement strand
AGAGGGGAGAGGGCAGGGAAGGGTGAGGGTGGGTGCAGGGAGGGTGATTGGTGGGATCACGCCTATGGTTCATCCTATAAGGGTACGTGTGAATCTCTCTAAATGTAGAATATAAATGTCTTAACATAATTAAAAAAATTCAGTAGTGTAATCTTATGAGACCACTGTCATGTGTGGTTCATCATTGACTAAAATGTCATTGTGTGGTGTGTGAATGTATAGGAAATACATAAAGTAGTAACATAGTCATTTATTACCGTGACCAAATCTTATGGACTGTATGCAATTGTGTGCACAAGACTTTTCCACAACTAACAGCACTATAGGTTATTTACATTGGTATCACCACTAATATGTGAGTAATGTGTTGTTGAACGTTTGGATCATTTATGTCCACTGCAAACAAAATTGCAATAAAAGCATTCTTTCAGCCTAAGGAAAATAAATAAATAAAAATAAAAATTCCACCTCTTAACATTATTGCATTGAGAATTAGGTTTTCAACACATAAACTTGGGGGGTGCATTCAAACCATAGCACTTTTTAATATTATTTTAGTTATTAATCATTTGTTTACCATCCTTTCAACCTCAGTTCTCAATTTTCTAAATGAATTCTTATTAATTATAAAAACTGCCTTTGGCACTTTGCATGTGCCCTGCTCTTATCCGATTTAGCAGATCTTGTTTTCTCGGCTGAAGATATTCTTCCCCGGATTTTACTCATGGCCAATTCTATTTGTTCCTCAAGATTTCACTTTATACTTTCTTTTGTAGAAAACCCACTTTGCCCCATTCCCCCAAATTACAGACACACATCCTTTACTAAGAATCAACCATCTAAATTTCTGTCTCATCCCATGTGTCTGTCCACTTTGGCATCCATTGTTGTATAATGTAGCTATTGGTCCACCTATTTCTCCCCCACACCAGATCCTGAAACATTTAATCTGGGCTTATGTCATACTCCTCTCTATACTCCCATTACTTAGCACAATCCCCGACATGTACAATTCACTCAAAAAATTCTGGTTACATGAATATATTAAAATATCTCACATATAATTCCTTTTGGTGAAAATGCATAAACTAAATTAGTGTAGTTATTAATTTTGAACTACTGTATTTAGAAAATAAAGTAGTGAATTAACAAGCACAAAGGATTTTTAACTACATTCAGTATTGAATTGGGTGGAGTTGGAAATAGATAAATAAGACTAACATCCTATTCTACTAATCTGCTTCATCAGGCTTGGCTACTCTATAAAAAACGCTGACTATCCATAAGCTAATTGAGGTTTAATGGAAAGGTGAGTCAAAGAGATTTTGCACTAATCGAGAAAGAGTAGAAAATGTGAGTCTGAAAGTAATATTTTCCAAACTATGATTTGCAACCCATTACTGGGTTCTGTAATTATTTCCAAACCAGCTTATTCACAATTAAAACCAATAATCATACAGATGAGATTAGCAAAAGAGGAAAAGAGCATTAACTATTCATACTTGAAAAACTTAAACTTTTGTGCTACACTTTATTTTTTTTTTGCAAAAAGGGGATAGTATTAAAATTATATCTGTCTATGCAGGTTATGAATCAAATAGGGGACAAAAATCTGCATCCTATAAAAACTGAATATCTTTGAAATATAAGTAAAATTATCAATTTGTTTATAACACTGAAAAATATTTTCTCATGATGGAAAACATTGTACTCCAATACTTTTAATATAAGATACTTTTTATGAACAACTTTGTGTGAATAGCACTCTCTCCAAAGTCCATAAATGACTCTGAAATACTCTCATATTAATGATAGTATTATTAAATACTCTCATATTAATGAGACTATTTGGATAATACCTAGATAACTACAACACTACTTAGAAGAGAAACACACTTCTCATGCTAATTAGTGTTCTTGAATGACATTGAAAGAGGGAGCTAGTTAAAATCACTTTCTCCAGCACTAGGTTTAATAGACATAGATATAATGCCAGTGATAATTTCATGCAATTGCAAGATCAGGAGTTTAATATATCTGGCAGTAAGGCAGGGATTTTCTTTCTCTGACAGTGCTGAATAAACCTCTCTAATCTTTTCCCTTTAACT
>NW_003852635.1:1544689-1545921 GCF_000181295.1 Otolemur garnettii | reverse complement strand
CAGTAAACATTTTATCTACTTTTCATCTTGCTTCCAAATCACCAACAAAGAGGCAGGATTCCAAGAAGGATTGGATGATTTTGGTTTACAAGGTGCTCAAAATGTTTCCTTGAATGTTCAATTTGTCTTACATATGATGTTTGTTTATTCATTTACAAGTTATTCCAAAGCCTTGCTATATAGAACTGGGATGTTTTGACAAAATAGACTTCCACAGCATGCTTCTTGAAACACTTAATGTTTTGCAGTTTAGAATAGTGATGGGTCATATAAGGCAGCATCTTTGTGGGCCATTTGGCAGAGGTGATCAAAAGCATAGCATTTTTATAGCCTCTGAAATAGGCCAAATGATTTTCAGTGTAAGAATCACTTTAAAAAAATAATAATTATAAATTATAGATCGCAAAGCTCCGGCAGATCTGAAGTCTGGATCTTTATGCCTCTGGGACATTCTCTTTCTCTCTGTTTGTTTTATGTTTTTCTTTTTATTTCTTTGAACAAAATGCCTCATTTACAATGTTCTCGCTTGACTTTTGGCCAATGTTATACGTGTTAATATGCAGTGTTCTCATTTTCATGTTTTTTAAGACTTCTGTAATTGTGGTTTTATTCACATTAAACCCAAAAGTTATTTAACAGAATATATATTTCATGTGACTTTTTAAGTACTTTTGAAAGCCCTATTTTAGATTGAATTGTGGTGTGCATGTGATGTAGCCTCTGAAATGTCTCCTTTTAAACAAATACATTGAGATTATCTTTGTAGTCCAAAGTAAAAATATTTTTTCCTAGCGAGGGTATAAGAATTAAAGGGAAAGTTATAGAATAAAATTCAATATATACATATCATTCCTTTAAAATCAAAGTATTTAATTTGTAATGTGTTTATTTTAAAAATAAAGAATTATTTTAATAATGAAAAATGAAAGAAACAAATACTTGAAAACTGGTAAACAAATAAATGTAATTCCAAAGAGTAGCACAATATGAAGCCATTAAAATTCTTGGCATATAAGAGCATTATCAAGTTATATTATGGGAGAAAAACAGATAATCCACAAACGCCAATAATGTTTTAAAAAAATATTTCTTATTTTTCCATAATTCCCCCAAATGGAGACAGCACAAAGTTTAATTTGAGGACGGTACATAACAGCAGCAATTAAGTATTCGGTGTGCTATAACAAGGAAACGAAACCCGTCTTATTCGTGTTCTCAAATTTTTTTTTTTT
>NW_003852635.1:1532021-1541793 GCF_000181295.1 Otolemur garnettii | reverse complement strand
AGGTATGATGCATGCTATCTTAGTGATGGGCACACTTAAACCTTTGACTGAAACTAGAAAAAGTGGTCCATGTAACCAAAACATTTGCACCCAGGTAATATTCTGAATTTTTTTTTTTAATGTAGGACGATCTAACTTCTAAGTCAAAATGGATCACTCCAACTTCTGTTTTAATGATAGACTGTTCAGGGCAGAGGTGGAAGTAGAGAGATAAACTGGAATCCAGTTAGTAGATCAGTCAGTACCAGAAGCAAGTATGCTTTGGATCAGAGTCCTGGCAGCATAAATAATGGTTATATCATGGTGTATTTTTAAAATAAAGCCAACAATAATTCTTGGCAGATTAGATGTAATACAAAAGAAATAGAGCCAAAGATGACTCAAACCTTTTGGCGTGCACAATTAAAAGAAAGAACTTGCCATCAGTCTGCTGATGTGAAAAAGATTGTGGAGTGTGTGTGAGTGTGAGTGTGAGTGCAACAACATGTATTTGTCATATCCATTAGCTATCTTAGTGGAGATCTAAGTAGGCAGTAGGACATTCCCATTTGGAGTTAAGGAAAGAAACCAACTTGAAGATACAGTTTTGGTGTTCTAAGCAACTATTCAATTGCTTTATAGCAATCTAACTGAAAAAAAAAAAAAAATGACACAGTAAATGCGGATAGAAAAGGTAAGATGATGACCAAGAATGTAACTCCTGATATCCACAACATTAAAAAGTTAGAAAAAAAAATCAACGAATGTCCCTGAAGAGACTAGTAAAGTGGGAGGACTGTAGTACTTTGTGATAGCTGGAAGCCTACTGCAGATGAATGGGGGGTGGGGGTGGAGTTATAACCATATGGTGTATTAGAAACAATGTTGGAAAGTCCAGAGTGGAGAGGAAAGCATGAATATCTGTATTCAAGAGAGTCCAACACATGATTTCTTTGGGACTAGCCTGCTGTCGTCCAACTCCTCAGCACAAAAATCAGTCTCTTTGGTGTAAGACTTTTGGTTGCTTACTGTTTCCATTTCCTGGTAGTTCTGGTGTGTTTATTAGCTCTAGTTAGGCTGTATGTTTCTGCTTTTCAACCCATACTTGTTCTCTAATATTTTGAAAGAAGAAACATAGCTAAGCAAAGGATTAGGGGGAGCTAGTTCTAGGACTTTGCCTATGGAACATCCAAATTTCCTCACATTAATTAAATTTTTGAAAACAGAATACATGACATGATGTGACATAGAAGAAATGTTAACATTCCATATTTGGCAACACATTTTCTAGGATACTTGCCATTTCACTTTAACAGTTGGAAATTGACCCTTTGGGTAGGTTGACCTCTTTTGAATAGCTGTACAATAATATAATTCAGTGGCCTAAGAGAAAATCTAGGGAAGCAGATTTCACCGTATTTCAGGGCCCAAGACATGGCAAATCAATCATTGCAAACCATAACATCAACAATCTAAAGAAGAAAATTCACATAATCATATACTTTCATACAGAAATAGCATCTGACAAAAAAATGAACACTTATTCCTGTTTTAAAGAAAATTTTCAAGAAACTAAAGGGAAGAGGGTAACATTCACAATTTAATTAAAAATTCTGCAAAGCAAATTAGCTAAAAAATAGCTAACACCATTGATGAGCACTTCAATGCTTTTAGAACAAGGCATGCATGTCTCTCCACCACTTACCATGTACTGGAAGTTCTAGAAAGTGTCATATGACAAAAAGAGAAAACAAAAGGTATGGGGGTCATTATGAAAGTTTCAAGATACACAAAAATCAAGAAATGCAAAATCTGTACAGACAGAAATAAATGAAGCTTTCCCAGGAACACTGATAAACCAATCAAGTTGAATCCTGCATGGATAAACCAGAAGGGACACTGTTGACAGTGTTTCTCAAAAGTGAAATAATAGATACCACAGTCTGTCTCAAAACTTTTGTAGTGGCTCATGTGTAAACATGGAAATGAAGAGATAGAACTGCATATATTCACAGACGACTGTCTATGTAGGGGTTCCCAAAGAATCAACAACAGTAATAACAACTCCTGACCCTAATAAACAATTATAGAAGAGTTTCAGGATACAAGGGTAACACACAAAATCAATTCGTTTTTCACATATCAGCAATGAACAATAGAAATTTGAAGTTAAAAGCATAGCACCATCACACTAGTATAAGAAAAAAAAAAGAAACACTTAGATGTAAATTCTAACAAATATGTATAAAACATACATACCAAAAAAAAAAAAAACTCTACAAAAATACGGTTGAAAAACAAAGAAGATTTAAATAAATGGGTATTTTGTGTTCATGGATTGACAAAAATCATTATTAAAGTATCAGTTATTCCAAAACTGACTGATAGATTCAAAGCAAAACCAATTAAAATTGCAGCAAGCTACTTTGTAGATATCAGTATTGATTCTAAAGTACATGAAAAAGCAAAAGACCGGGCGGCACCTGTGGCTCAGTAAGTAGGGTGCCAGCCTCATATACTGAGGGTGGTGGGTTGAAACCCAGCCCCTGTCAAACTGAAACAACAAAATAGCTGGGCCTTGTGGCAGGTGCCTGTGGTCCCAGCTACTCGGGAGGCTCAGGCAAGAGAATCGCCAAAGCGCAGAAGTTGGAGGTTGCTGTGAGCTGTGATGCTACTGTACTCTACCAAGGGCAACAAAGTGAGACTCTGTCTCTAAAAAAGAAAAAAAAAAAAGAAGGAAAAGAAAAGACCTATAATAGCCAAAATGACACCAAAGAAAATCAAAGTTGGATTACTAATGATTACCCATACCTGATTTTAAAACTTAGAATAAAGCTGCAATAATCAAGACAGTGTGGTATAGGTGCAGCCTTTGACATATAGGCATATAGGTCGATAGAACAGAATAGAGAGCCTAAAGATATACCCATACAAATATAGCCAATTGATCCTTGATTAAGAAGATAAATGGAGAAATAATAGTCTTTTAAATAAGATCACATTGAAACACTCAGATGTTCAGAAGTAAAACAATGAACAATGAACAAGTACAGATAATAATCTTACAACAAATTAGCTCATATTAGACCTTACATTTAAATACAAAATGCAAAACTTTCAAACTTTCAAACACTACCTAGGGTACAATCTGCATGCACTTGTCTTTGACGAAGTTTTCCAATACTAAGATGAAGAGATGGGAAGCATATTATTGGTTATATGTTGCATATGGCAAGGGAGGGTTAAATGGACAAAGTGAAAGGATATTTTTGGGTGGTGATTTTATTTTGTATGATACTGTAATCAGGTACTTGTGAAAGCTTACAGAACTTTATGCACAAAGAATAAAACTAATGTTTTCAAATTTTAAAAAATAGTACTGAGATTAGAGGATCCTAGGAAAAAAAGGAATGTGACCAAAAAATCTAAATGTATTAGAAATGCATTAAATTCCATAAGTTAAGGTGTTAGGGGAACAAGGTGATGGGAAAAATAACTTTGGGCTTTGGAAACAAGTGATGTCCTTGAGACTAAAGCAAGAAGAGCTGTATAAATCATACATGTATCCAGTTAACGACAAGAAGTTGTATCCTGGGGGTATGAGTTAAAAATTCTGAAACCACTCTACACATGTAAGTGTACTGGGATTGAATAATTAAAGAAATAAATATCAGGTTATGGGAACTACGTTTCTGACTGTTGCGATGGCAGGTTACAGAGAAATAAGGGGTGGAATCTAGAATGACCCATGTGATATGGATTGGTTTGGAGATGTCAGTGTGGGCTCATGGTCAGTGTAGTATCTATACATATGGTTCCATAGGGAATTAGTGGACATTCATATCTCTCATTGTGCTATCAGCTAAATATCTATACCTCTGGTTCTATCTGGAATTGGTAGACACCCATCTATCGCCATGCTCGCTCTGCGTCAAGGATCTAGAAACATGGCATCTCAATATAAATTAGCACACAATCCCATCTATCTGGATCTCAGTTTCTAATACCATTCTTCAATAAGTGGAGCAAGAGCTGTTCAATAAATGACTCATTCTAGGACTGGGAATCTATCATATGAGCCTGGAGTCAGAAAGTGAAGTGCTCAATAAAACAAAACACAACACGCACACACATACACTATGATATGGGTTTGTTAAAGGGACACAGACAAATAAAAAAAAACCCAAATTGTGAAAGTGAAAGAATGTTGGCAATGAAATAAATAAATTAGTGAATTATAACAGGAAACCTAAACTAAATGTTTAGGATATAAATGATAAAATGCATAAAAAAATGGGTGAGAATAGATCAATCTCTCATGCAGAAGAATTCTAAATTCAGTAGAACCTTCATAGCTGACCACCTCTCTTCATTGACCACCTCTTTAAGTTGACCTAATTTTTATAGACCAGACATGACCCACATGTATGCATCAGTACAGTAGGCCCAGTTCCTTATGTTGACAACCTCCAGATGTTAACAAGTTTGTTATGGTCCCTTTGGTAGTAACTTACAGAGATTCTACTATAATTTATGTAGAAACTGGACCCATAAAGTGGTAGAGCTTAATCCTGCCTTTCCAAAGAGTACTGTTTACAATGTGTGTAACAAAAAGTACATTTAGAATAAAGTGGCAAACAATAGCTCAAGCTAGGCAACCAAGGTTGAAAATCGCAAGGATAAGTCTTATTGATTGTGTATACCCTGATTTGATGTGATAGAAACTTTACCACTGTGCTCTTCCTCCCCCAAACTGTAACTAGTGTATAATCATGAGAAAAATAACAGACAGATAGATCCCATTGAAGTACAGTTCCTAAAATATCTGAACGAGTTAATTCTGCAAACAGTCAAGGTCATCACAAACAAGGGAAGTCTGAGAATTAAGGTTCGACTACTTTATATAGTGTGATATGGAGGGGATCCCAGAACAGAAAGGGCATTAAGACTAAAGAAATCTGAATGAAGTATGGATATTTGTTCATAATGATGTATCAATAAGTGGCTTACAAATTACAGCACATATACTTTACCCATGTTAGATAATTGTGGCAGATACAGTAACACCCACCCCCACAAAAAATTCCATTTCCTAATTCCCAGAAGCTATGAATCTGTCATATTGTGAAGAAACAGGGAAACCTATAGATGTAAATAAATTAATGTTGCTAAAATGAAGAAATTATTCTGGATTACCCAGATGTGCCCAATGTGATCACAAGAGTTATTACAAGAGGGAGGCAGGAGAGTTAGAGTTAGAGGAGAAGCTAAGATGAGGCAAATAGAGATGTGTGTGTATGTGAAAGAGGGGCAGAGAGGGAGAGCGAGGGAGAAATACAGGGAGATTTGAAGGCATATTGTTGGTTTTTGTCTTTGTTTTGTTTTTTTGAGACAGAGCCTCAAACTGTCACCCTGGGTAGCGTGCTGTGGCATCACAGCTCACAGCAACCTCCAGCTCCTGAGCTCAAGCTAGTCTCCTGCCTCCACTTCCCAAGTAGCTGGGATTACAGGCGCCCGCCACAACACCTGGCTATTTTTTGGTTGCAGCCATCACTGTTCTTTGGTGGGCTCAGGCTGAATTCGACCCGCCAGCTCAGGTGTATGTGGCTGTGCCTTAGCCATTTGAGCCACAGGCACTGAGCCTATCCTGTTGGTTTTGAAGGAATGGATGAAGGCGGCTATAAGCTAAGAAATGAGAGATGGCCTCTGCAAGCCAGAAAAGGCAAAAGTTGATTTTCCTTTTGAGTCTCCAGTAGGAACACAGTGATTTTAGGACTTGCACAACTGTAAGACAAGAAATTTGTGTTGTTTTAAGTGACTTGAGTTTGTTAAGATTTGTTAGAGCAGGAATAGGAAACTAATACAACTTTAATAATAGAGAAAATTGGATGTGAACTATACAGGCATTTCTGAGTTATCCTTGTAATAATTCCGTTAATTCAAAACTGTTCAAAAAAATAAATAGTTTATTAAAAAGCAGTTTAAATAATTGAGTTATATAATGTAAAAACCAACACACAGGATAGCAATTTATAGGCCTCTGACACATCCTGGCTCTTAGAGAATATGTTTAGCCTCATGCTGTTTTTTTCTCCTTGCCTTTGCTTATTTCCCTCCTAATGACGACTCAGCTCTCTTCTCACCTGTTGCTTCCTTAAAAACTTCTTCTTTTGGCTCGGCACCTGTGGCTCAAGTGGCTAAGGCGCCAGCCACGTACACCCAAGGTGGCAGGTTCAAAACCAGCCCAGGCCCACCAAACAACAATGACGGCTGCAACCAACAACAACAACAAAAAAAATAGCTGGGCATTGTGGTGGGCACCTGTGGTCCCAGCTACTTGGGAAGCTGAGGCAGGAGAATCGCTTGAGCCCAGGATTTGGAGGTTGCTGTGAGCTGTGATGCCATAGCACTCTACCCAAGGGATTAGCTTGAGGCTCTGTCTCAAAAACAAAACAAAACAAAAACAAAACTTCTTCTTTTATTAAGTCTGAAATTAGAATACATTTCCTCTACATATAGTCCAACTATAACTTTCTCTAAAAATAATACTTCAAAGATAATTTATAGATGATTGTTGAAAATTTGGAAAGAGAGGATCTTTTGCCAGCTGGAATTATTCAAAATCATTTACCACGGATGCAGTTTGGCCCTTGAAAACATGCCAAAAAACCAAAGGATGCTTTTAGAAGAGAAAAAGTTAAAATAATTATAGTTGTATTTAAATATGTGTAAAATAATAATTTTAAAATTAAAAATCCAAAGATTCCATAATCATGTTTAGTGTTAAAAATAGTAATATTTCCCCAAATGGTATTTTTTTACTTTATTCTACTATTTAATTTGTTTCACCTATTTCACCATTTTATTTATTGATTTGATTTATTTCTATAGTCAGTAATGCTATTACTGCCTTTAACTATAAACCGTATTTTGAAGCACTGGAAATAGTTCAAGAGCCAGCAGATTTGACAAGTTTGATTATACAACTTTTTTTAACCTGCCACATTTGAATGTTTGCAAACTCAAAGTTCTATCCACGGGCTTAGTGATTATTAGAGAAGTTTCTGGAATCAAAGATGTAGAGTCCTTACTTTGTTATTCCTGTCCTAACCTTATTTCCTACCGTACCTCAGAGACAAACTTCCTAGTGTTAGTCAACATTTGTTGATTAGGACACATTTATCCTGCCATTCTCTTTGTGGTCCAGTCCTCCTAACCCTATACTCTCCTAAAGATCCACATGAACTCCAGATGATTCAAAGACACTTTTGCTTACTAATGCATTCCATACTCACCACCTGACATCCTATTGAATATATTTTCCCCACTGTTAACTTGTTAACTTTTCTTTATTACTAGAGACCCTGCTGACACATATGGGCACCAGGTGGTACATAGTCGCCATTTGCAGGACCCTTTTTCCTCATCTCCGTGACTAACATGGTTTCTACTGGCTCTAAATGATAACGTCAGATTGCCTTATAACAGTAGTTTTCAATGAATATTTTAAAATTGCTGGTGCCGGTAAGATATTATATATTACAAAATAGCTAGAACAAAGGCTTTTTAATGTTCTACCACAAAATTACAAATGTGTGGGGTGTGGGATACCTTAAATACCTTGATTTCATTATACAACATTTAAATATGTGTGTCAATTGCAAAAGGAATAAAATCATCAGTAGAACTTTTTTAAATGAATAAATTATAATATCAAAGCACATTATATAAAACAGAGACAATTAGAGAGGTGTTAGTATAAAAGTAATTAGATGTGTAAAGAACCTAAAAGAGACCCATCCCTCTTTCCTTTCTCTCGCCTTCAATTCAGTTATTTAATAATGGCCTTGGATTTCCTATAAATATAGTATAAAATCAGTGGACTAAAATGTAAAAATTATAACTAACTCATGAGACTAGTGGATCCCAACTACTTGATTGTATTAGATATAGTCTATCAGTTAAAAAAGAATATTTCATGCCTAATATATTTCTATTCATGTGCTTATCAAGAGTTTGTAGGTATGTACTACTATACTAACATATTTTATATTGTACATAATATACAAATGTTTGAACCAAAACAAAAATGTTTTAAAGGTAAAATTTGAACACTAATTATAAAATCAAGTTTTAATATTTTTTCTGAACACACTGTTACATTCCCTTGCATACCATCTGGGTAACTTGCTTGTGATTTCAGAGACCATTACCCTGGATCAACAACCCTTAAAAGCCCATTTTCAAACTAGATGCCGTCTGTGATCAAATCTACAATTGTAAATAGTGAAATCTGTTAAATAAGAACAATGTAATTAAATGATTATAAATTTAAACTAATTAAATTTAGAGAAGAGTCTTTTATGCTGAAGTTATTTGTGTTTAACATTCTGAATGTGATTGTTGTCTGTTCTGAATACCATTGACAATATACTATGCGCCTATTATTTCACTTTTTAAAGTTATCATCAAGAGATTTTTCTGCATCAATTGGGAGAATCATATGGTCTTTCTTTTTTAATTTGTTTATCTGATGTATTATATTTATAGATTTACATATATTGAACCAGTCTTGTGACCCTGGGATAAAACCCACTTGGTCATGGTGTATAATTTGTTTAATGTGTTGTTGAATTCTATTTGCTAGGATCTTATTGAATATTTTTGCATCAATATTCATTAGATATTGGTCTATAATTTTCTTTTTTTTAAGGTTAATCTACTTTATGTAAGTGAATTATATAGGAAGTTAACAGGACAGGCAGTATTTTGATTTATGCTTATGTCAGCTGAACATCTTATATATATATATATATTTATTAAGTCATATATACTTATATATTATATTTATTAAGTCATATATACATAATCATGAATACATTTATGCCTTTGTAGGAATCAATGTGTTGATTATTTGTACAAATTAGAGTACTTACATCCACCTGATTAACATAACTTTCATCTCATTTACTTAATCACAGTGTTAAGACATTTGTGTTCAATACTTGATAGATTTGACTTGCACCCTTGCAATATGCTCCATAAGTGCGGTCCTACCATTAACCCTTCCTCTATTGAACCACCCCCCTCCCTTCCCCTCCTCTTCCTTTCCTTTCTTCATCCTGGGCTACAATTGTGATTCATCTCTCATATGAAAGTGTGAGTGATTAAAAATTGGTTTCATAGTAGTACTGAGTACATTGGATATTTTCTCTTCCATTCCTGAGACAGTTTACTAAGAAAAATATTTTCCAGTTCCATCCATGTAAACATAAGAGGTGAAGTCTCCATCTTTTTTAAGACTGCATAGTATTACATGGTATACATATACCACAATTTATTGATCCATTCACAGATCAATGGGCACTTGGGCTCCTTCCATGAATTGGCAATCATGAATCGAGATGCAATGAACAATCTGGTGAATATATCTTTGTTGCCAAATGATTTTTGGTCTTACTCTTATTAGAGGAATTGCAGGATCAATCGTCAGGTCTATTTTTAGATCCCTGAGTGTTTTCCAAACTTCTTTCCAAAAGGAACGTGTTAGCGTGCATTTCCACCAGTAGTGCAGCAGAAGTGTTCCCTTTTCTCCACATCCACGCCAACATCTATATTTTAAGGATTTTGTTATGTGGGCTACTCTTACTGGAGTTAGATGGTATCTCAAAGTGCTTTTGATTTGCATTTCTCTGATCATTAAAGATGATAAGCATTTTTCCATGTGCCTGTAGACCATGCGGCTGTCTTCTTCAGAGAAGCTTCTGTTCATGTGTCTTGCCCACAATGAAAT